>NC_132803.1:690000-800000 GCF_048594095.1 Paramormyrops kingsleyae | reverse complement strand
GTCAGAGTAACGATGGGACAAGATACGCCTGACAAGTTATTTTCTGCTGCTTGTTTTGTGTCGTGTATAATATAAAAAGATCCTGGACGCGCACATCACTAAGGCTTGCTGAGTGCTCCGTTGTTTGCATACAGCAGATGAAATGATTAATTTCGATAATTTTTTCTGTGTAACATTGTTTCTTCCGCCATGGAATGCTCTTGGTTTTGCATGAGGCTCAGGATAAATTTTCAGTGTGCAGTTACAGGGAGCCTTGGTAAAGCCTTAGCAAAACCTTAGCGGGGTGGATAAATTCATTGGCCATTGTAAAGCATGGCAGATATTTTAACGGATCTTTACTGAATGTTGTTTTTAATCTTAGGGAATGACAGCTAGAAAAACAAATACATCAATGATTTGATATGCCAAGGTCAAGGATAGACAGGGGCGATTCCAAAATCTTTTTAGATAACAGCCTTTAGAATGTGCACACGACTTTGAGACGCTCCCGTGGCAACCTGAATGAATCAAAAGGCTGGAACAAATCAATAATCATCAGCGAGATCTAGGAAAAGCGGATAGATCTGACTAGGTGGGAGAGTCACACAAAGGTGCACAAGGATGGTGCAGCTGAATGGAATACTGAGAGCATCACGTGGCGGTGGGACACGCCAGCAGGTGAGCAGCGCACAAGCATGGAGAAGGAGCTTCCACACCCCAGCAGACCAACCTCCTCTCCGCTGTGATTATGGTGTCCATCTGCAGCCACCATGACAGATTAACTGTCAGACCCCAGTTGGAATTTGGATTTGAAGTCAGCTGGTCTTGCTGAGGTACCTCTGATTATGTGAAAGGTACCGAAGACATGCAAGACCTTCAGCCATGAGGAGAACTGGTGCACTGATGCTAATTTGCCTGGCTGCTTCAAGGCCCTTCCTCCTCCTGCTCATCATCATCACCACCTCCACCACCATCTGCACCATTCCTCAAGCTCAACTACTGCTCGTAACCTGTCAGTTGTCTTCCAGTTCCTGGGTGGTGCAATGAGAGATGATTCACAGTGATGACTGGTCATCACTGGAGTTTTCACTTCATTCACTCAGAGAGTGACATCTTCATCTCAGAACCCCGGCCAGTATTGAAGAACAAAATCTACCTCTGACAAAATGAAGTACGTCCACCCTAAGTTAGCATTAACAAACATTTAAGTGTAAACCAATCAAATCTCCAAGATTGTTAGATTTATTTTTTTTCCAGCTTTAGCCCCCTCAGAAAATCACTACAAATGCTTTGTGACAACTTACTTTTAAGAGCTGCATTTCATAAAACCTGACTGGCAGATCGACACAGCTGCTAAAAGCCCCAAAGGCAGAGGTGAAGAGAGGACAGTTATGGAGTTAGTGACACTAAACACAATGGCAAGTGACATTTCCTGAGAAACACTAGAAACAGGACTATCATATAACCACACTGATACGAAGGGCAGAAAATCATGAAGAAGGTGCTTTGGACACATGGTGTCTATGGCAGTCTGTGTTGTGTTAGCGCCCCCGTGTGTTCAGACCAGGTACCAGTCCACAGGTGCCTTCTGCGGAAAATGGACCTCTTGTACACACGCATGTAGTGGTCAAGCAAAATGAAACTATGACAGGCACACAGCCTGTGACCTGAACTCGTACAAAGTGTTTCACAGGTTCCCACAATGCACCTGTGTGCCCCATTCAGTTAAAGGAAAACCTTATTACAAAATGGAAACTCATATGGGATGGAAAAAGTAGGGGAGCTGATTCTGCTTGAATGGTAAAAAGACATGTAAGAAGCTCTGTAGATTAACACATTTTATAAATAACTAATGAAACTCCCAGCTAAATTTCCATCTCAGCGTGCCACTTCCCGGCCTTCGATCTCTGACATTAAACCGATTGCCAAGTTAATCTTGCTTTCTCTTCACTTTCATGTTAGACTGAAAATACAGTGACAATATGAATCTGCAAGCACACCAAGCCATTTTATGAAACCAAACTGCTTATAATTTTAGCACATCGAGGGATTTAAACAGCAAGGATGAAAATGATTAGGATACAGAGCTTATACAAAAGTAGCCACGGTAAACTTTAAACTGTTAAACATATACTAGACCATGGGTGGCCAATCTTATCCGCAAAGGGCCGGTGTGTACGCAGGTTTTTGGGATAACCTGTAGGTCAGTTGTTCAAACCCAGTTGTAAGGACTCTTCAGCCAATCAGTCTTCTAATTAGTAATCTAATTAGGGAGTTGCAGCAAAAACCTGCAGACACACTGGCCCTTCGCAAATAAGATTGGCCACCCCTGTACTGGAAAATACCGAAAAGGAGCAGTCAATAAAAATTGCAGCTTGCTAAGTTACTGTTCTAACAAAACAAAACTAACGCTCTGCGAATTTTATAACCAAGATTTATAAATACTGATACTGCATCAAAAGTGAACGCTTCTTATGAAAGTATAGGCAAGTCAGAATTAAGTTAGTTTTATTGTAGTTTGTACACAATACTTTAGAAACCATTAAATTTTGAAAATGCTGTTCAAAGAGTAACAATAGTGCTCACAATATTTTCCCTTACATCTGAAAATGAACAATCCTTCTGGCCATTCATTAAGAAAAGTTACTTTAATACTAACTACTGTAAACTGTCCTGTGATGAGAGATGGCCATACTGCCATCCCAATGTTTGGTGATACTGCAGCTGGGGTATGCATCACCTTCCTCATGGAAGTAACGCAAAAAACGCATACTGGCCATGATGCGTGTGGATCAGTCATGAATCAGACCATGGATCCAAACACTTTAGGTATGCCTGAAAGCATATTAGACCAACATAAAGACTGACACCAATGTGAAGACAGATACCTTGATACAATAACACTCAACTGATCTTAGGAAACATGGCTCATTTATAATGAAAGTCACTCCTGTAAAACCAAAAAGCCCAAACAGCCTAGGAGGGGGGGGGGGTTCAGATACTGCAGTTGACAACAGCTCTAGCTGCAAGTGCAAGAAGGTAAACAGGAGCTTGAGACAAAAACCTGTAGCTGGAGCTCAAAGCCAGACAGGCCAATGAGAGTCATTCCAGTCTGGCTTACAGCTGAAGCACTAGTTAAGTGTTACATCCTCCTAATAGGAGGAGGAAGGATAGAGAGAGGAAAAACCATAAAAGGTCAGTGAAAAAGGGAAGAGTTGTACCAAGAACATAGACCAGGGAGCAAAGGAACCATGAGATCTAGTTTAATCATGGAAACACCAAGCATTACAAATAGCTCCAAGATTAAAATAGAATCTAGTTGAGGATTTGGCTAACCTGGAAAACATCCAGCCAATGAAGCGTCAAGTCAGGCTGTAAGCATCTATTAAGACTAAGCCATCACAGAGTCATCCTCGTCCCGGGCCAGCGTGGAGTTGTAAGCGTCCTCGTCCCGGGCCAGCGTGGAGTTGTAAGCGTCCTCGTCCCGGGCCAGCGTGGAGTTGTAAGCGTCCTCGTCCCGGGCCAGCGTGGCGTTGTAAGCGTCCTCGTCCCGGGCCAGCGTGGCGTTGTAAGCGTCCTCGTCCCGGGCCAGCGTGGCGTTGTAAGCGTCCTCGTCCCGGGCCAGCGTGGCGTTGTAAGCGTCCTCGTCCCGGGCCAGCGTGGAGTTGTAAGCGTCCTCGTCCCGGGCCAGCGTGGAGTTGTAAGCGTCCTCGTCCCGGGCCAGCGTGGCGTTGTAAGCGTCCTCGTCCCGGGCCAGCGTGGAGTTGTAAGCGTCCTCGTCCCGGGCCAGCGTGGCGTTGTAAGCGTCCTCGTCCCGGGCCAGCGTGGCGTTGTAAGCGTCCTCGTCCCGGGCCAGCGTGGCGTTGTAAGCGTCCTCGTCCCGGGCCAGCGTGGCGTTGTAAGCGTCCTCGTCCCGGGCCAGCGTGGAGTTGTAAGCGTCCTCGTCCCGGGCCAGCGTGGAGTTGTAAGCGTCCTCGTCCCGGGCCAGCGTGGAGTTGTAAGCGTCCTCGTCCCGGGCCAGCGTGGAGTTGTAAGCGTCCTCGTCCCGGGCCAGCGTGGAGTTGTAAGCGTCCTCGTCCCGGGTCAGCGTGGAGTTGTAAGCGTCCTCGTCCCGGGCCAGCGTGGAGTTGTAAGCGTCCTCGTCCCGGGCCAGCGTGGAGTTGTAAGCGTCCTCGTCCCGGGCCAGCGTGGAGTTGTAAGCGTCCTCGTCCCGGGCCAGCGTGGAGTTGTAAGCGTCCTCGTCCCGGGCCAGCGTGGAGTTGTAAGCGTCCTCGTCCCGGGCCAGCTGGGCTACACTCTGCTCAGCAGCTCTCAAGAGGCCTGGGGAGAGAGAGAGAGAAAGAACAAGTTCGTCCATACTATGAAAAGTAAATGTTAAACACGACAAGAAAGTAATTAAATAGTGTTTAAAAGGACAACTTACCACCATGAAAAAACAGCACCGAAACAGACAAAAACCATATTGCAGCCATTACTGTTTTACAACTCGCAAATCAACTAACCTACCAACTTGGTTGTTAACAAAAGTGATCCAAAAACATAGACTTTACTGCTTTTATATGCTGTCAGCGCCTGCGGAATCACTTCGTTTCTGTGCAACGCAGCTGTTAACCGTGTTAAATAAACATCAGAGCTAATTAAAATTATTTGAAACCATTTGGGGTTAATTGTATTGATTGATTCTCTGCCATATATTTTAATGTTGATTTTGAATAAGTAGTCTGTTTTTTTTTTTTTATTTATTAATACGACGGTATTGTGTATTTGTAATTGCTTAAAAGTGAACTTAAGAATGATGGATGTTGAACTTGGTAATATTGGCATTGGCCAGCTAAGATTTCTGGGATTGCTGTAGAGGCTGCTGGGATTGCTGCACTGTGCGGGAGTGATGTAGACGCTGTGTGCACTTGTGTTGTGCGCCTTTTGAAGCGGATGACTGGAATTATCTGGAAGTATATTTGAGTGTTTGTTGTTGTTCCATTTTTAACTTTTATTATTTTTTTCTCGGTCTATGTGAGTACTTGTCTGTCCTTGTTGATTGACAACGCGAGTGTTATCGATAGCTGCAGGCGTTGCGCGAGCGGCGTTTCTGTCTGCGTACCTTCGCATCAAACACCCGCGGGGTAATATTATCTAACGCCGGTAACATTAACTCGGAAAGGACAGTTGCTCCTGAGCTTTGCTCGGTCGCCAGTCGGGCCGGGAGGACATTCTCCACTTTTTTTTCCTGCTCCGGCAGTAACCTGCTTTGAGGGTTTTTTGTGGTTTTTCGGCCTCCCTAGAGCAACTTCGGATTGAGTTTACTACTTGAGTTTAGCTAAACGTGGTTCAGCAGGAAGTTAGTCTCGGGTAAGTAATTGTTAATTTGGTTATTTGAAAAGTTTTAATTTAAAGGTTGTTATAGCTGACGCTGTCGGATAATTTTATAAAAAAAGTTCCGATTTAACGCGTGTTAATTTCTAAAGTGTTTTAGTGTACTCGGCACTTTATTGTTTTAGCTATACGTTAAATAGATCAACTAAAAGTTTTTAAATAGGCTATATTAATATACTGGGCTGGGAGTAAAGGAGGGGGGTCATAGTGAGTTAGGGAATTATGGGGCCAGCTCAGTGTTGTGTTTGCAAGATGTTTGCCCTTCTGGATGCTTGCGTCCAGTCGGCCTTCGTCTGCGAGCGATGTAAGTTAGCGGACTCACTCATGGTCCAGGTTCGTGACCTCGAGGAGCCACTGGCTCTCATCCAACATAACAGTGAGTTTTAAAGGAGAGAGTTAACACGCCTTTTAGGGAGACTGTGTGTACGTCACAAGCGGGGAGGGGGGAGAATGATGTACAGGTAGGTCGAGAGAGCTGGGTGAACGTAGGTCGTAGATGTAGAAAAGGGTGTACACAATTCAGAGGCGGCATCACCTGAAGTGACGGTGTCTAAGTGCTTTCAGGTGCTTCCAACTTTAGAGCCGGAAGAGACTGGGGAGGCAGGTGGGCCCTTGGGCACCAAGGAACCGCCTACCCCCAGGAGGAGGGAGGTTGTGGTAGTAGGGGATTCAATTATTACAGGTGTAGATAGTTATGTGTGCACCCGTGATAGAGGGTCCCGTACGGTGTCTTGCCTGCCTGGTGCCCAGGTAGGGGACCTTCCGAATCGAGTGGACAGGCTTTTAGCCCCAGCCGGGGTGGATCCAGTGGTCGTGGTGCATGTTAGCTCCAATGACATAGGGCTGTTCTGCAGGATAAATTTATAGAAGTCGTGGATAAGCTTAGAAGCAGAACATCCACGGTGGTATTTTCTGGAATACTTCCCGTGTCACGTGCGAGTCAGGCTAAGCTAGCTGAGATAAGGGTATTAAATGTGTGGCTGAAATGGTGGTGTAGGAAAGAGGGGTTCAGGTTAATGGGGCACTGGAAGACCTTCTGGAACAGGTGGGACCTGTTCAAGCCGGACGGGTTGCATCTGAACCATAGGGGAACCAGTGTATTGGGGAGTAGTTGAGGAATGTTTAAACTAGGGACTGGGGGGCAGGGAGGTTAGTTACAAATTTATGTGGGGAGAGACGGAAAGCCCAAATAAATATTATAAGTGGGCACTGTAAAAGGCCTACCATTTGTGGTTTGTATTTAAATGCTAGGAGTATTAAACAAAATTAATGATTTAGAGGCTTTAATTTCATCGGACACTTGCGACATTATAGGAATAACTGAAACATGGATGAGTGACAATGATGGGGAAGAATATAATATGGATGGTTATACGTTGTTCCGTAGAGACCGGATAGGCAAGAAGGGAGGTGGTGTTGCAGTATACGTAAAAGAGAACTTGCAGGCAAGGGATCTCACTGATAAAAATAAAAGTGCAGAAGCTGTATGGATAAAACTGAATGCTAAATGGCCTAATTGTCGGGGTTTATTATAGAGAACCTAATGTAGCTGCAGAGGAAAACAGATGATATCAGGATTATGAGTAATAAAAATGATGTGGTGGTTATGGGTGATTTTAATTTACCTGGGATACAGTGGGACACAGTCTCTGGCTCTTCCGTAAATGAACTTGAGATGGTGTAATTAGTACAGGATTGTTTTTTTACTCAGTTTAATACCCCTACTAGGGGAGAAGCCCTTCTTGATCTTTTCTCTAATAACCAGGATAGGATTGGAAAATTAGAGGTTTTAGAACCATTGAACGGTAGTGATCATAACATGGTTAAATTCGAGGTTAATTTTAGTGGCAGAAGAGCAGTCAAAATTAAAAGTATACCATGTTAGGAAGGCTAACTTTAATGGTATGAGACGGAAACTAGAAACCGTCCAGTTTACAGAGTTAAATAGCAAAACAGTTGAGGCATGGGAATTTTTTAAAAGCACATTGTTGCAAGTGCAAGAGGACTTTATACAGTCGAACCTCGTTACAACGTACCCCGTTTATAACGTTTACACCAATACAACGTTCAAATTTCGATGTCCCGAATTCGCGTAATGCATTATTCCATTTGCCGGTATCGCTTAGAACGTACACCTTTACAGCGTAAACTTCGATATAACGTATGGTTTTCAGAGGAAAATAGGCAAATTGACCTTCGTTACAACGTACAGCCTCATCTTCCGAGTGTGTGCACAATTCAGAATCGGCTGTTGCCGGCCATCTACATCGCTTAGCAACGCCTCACTGTATGAACTCTATGAATCCTCACGAAGCATTCCACGCCGGCCGGACTCCTTGCATGCAGCCCCCGTTTTTTCATGGTTTTGCATGGTGTCATGCTGCCGCATATCAAGCAAGATGCCTGCTAAAAGGAAACGGATTTCGCTGACCGACAAGGTGTAAATAATTCTGAATTATACATGGCAGCCTTATACTGCCGACGCGAACTAAGTTCTGAAACTGTGTGGTTATTGGGGTAATTGTGTGACATATAGTGAAAGAAATTAACAAAAGACAGATGTCTAACACGTATCAAAATTTATTTCAGCCAATTGAATCATATACAGGTGCATAATTTCGGTTTGACATTAGGTTACAGTAAGGCGATTTGAACGATAACGCAAAATCCACTGCCGGCTTATGTCGGCTGTCTATGAGTAACTGATATTAACCTAGTTTGAAGAATATAGTTCCTATTACAGTATATTCTTCAAACTACACAAGCTGTATGTCAGTGTCTACTTGAGGGGTGTTTTCTAAAAGTTTTTTTATATACATTTTGTGTTCTATCATTCATTTTGAGGGACTTGGTTACAACGTACTATGGTTATAACGTACAAATTCTTAATTCCCCCGAGGTACGTTGTAACGAAGTTCGACTGTACCTGTTTCCAGCAAAACTAAATCTAGGAAACAACAACCAAGGTGGTTTACTAAGGAAATTAAGAATAAAGTCAGGAGGAAAAGGGCTCTGTTCCACAATTGGAAAATAACTAATGATTCCAAAATTAAGCAGGAGTATCTAAGTCTACAGGTAGAGTTAAAAAAAAATAACATTAGACTGTCCAAGATGGATGTAGAAAGAAAAATTGCATTGGAAGCTAAGGATGACAATAAAAGTTTCTTCCAATACTTTAACTCCGATAGAGCTTTAAAAGCTGAAATCACTAATTTGCAGGATAGTAAGGGCCTTGTAATTGAAAATGAAATTGATATAGTAAATGAGTTTACTGTGAACACCCGTGAAAAATAAGTGACTTACCACCAATTAGTACGAATACAGTGTCATCTATGACCAATATATGTATAACTGAGGCTGATGTGGTACTAAGCCTAGCTAAACTAAAAATAAATAAATCGCAGGGCCCTGATGGCATCTTACCTGTAGTTTTAAAAGAGATGAGGGATATTATTAGCCAACCTTTAACTTTAATATTCCGGAAATCGTTATCTGCGGGTGCGGTACCTTCAGATTGGAAGCATGCTAATATAACAAGTAGTTATTAGAGTCAAAGTCATAGTGGGGTTCCGCAGGGTTCAATTTTAGGACCACTATTGTTCCTAATTTACATTAATGATACTGACACCAATACATACAGTAAACTGGTTAAATTTGCAGACGACACCAAGGTGGGTGGTGTAGCAGATACTGATCTAGCAGCACAGAGGCTACAACGGGATCTGGATTTAATTAGCGACTGGGCTGATACTTGGCAGATGAAATTTAACATAGATAAATGTAAGGTAATCCATGCAGGGAGCAGAAATATAAAGTACAGATATTTTATGGGTTCCACTGAAATAAAGGTAGCTGATTACGAGAAAGATCTGTGTGTATGTTGATGCTTCCATGTCCCACTCTCGCCAGTGTGGCGAAGCAATAAAGAAGGCCAACAGAATGTTGGGTTACATCTCTAGGTGTGTGAAGTTTAAGTCAAGGGAGGTGATGCTACGATTATATAATTCCTTGGTAAGACCCCACCTAGAATATTGTGTGCAGGTTAAGAAGGAGATTGCTGCCTTAGAAAAGGTGCAATGGAGGGCTACGAGAATGATTCCTCGTCTTAGAGGAATGTCTTATGAGGAGAGGTTAGCTGAGCTGAATCTGTTTAGCCCTGAGCAAAGGAGACCAAGGGGAGACATATGATACAGGTATAGATTCTAACAGGCTGAAATACACTTGCTGTGAGCTACGTATGCGTATCCGTACACAGTTGCGTTGTTAACGTTTGTGCTGATATACTTGCGTCCGTACTGTGCGTCGTAATCTGTAGTGTGTACTCCTTACCACCAGGGGTCAGTGTCGAGGCCGCAAACCAAATAAATGAATACCTGTATATTAAATTCGTCATCTGTTATTACGGACAAACAAGTCTTGAAGAAATATTAATCTTCATTATACTGAGACATTATACTTTTCTCTGGTCTTGCCAATGAGAGACATTGATGAGGAAAAACATCGGGAATATTTCCGAATGTCACCTAAAGTGTTTGACGAATTGCTCTGTCGAATTCGCCCTCATACTGAACACAATCAGACTCACAGTGACCCAACAGGCAGCGCTCAGTGACTGGCTGTCACCCTTCGGTTTCTCGCAGCTGGGATGAGCTATAGAGCCCTTGCAGCCAGTTACAAGCTTGGCTCAGCCACAGTTTGGCGCATTGTCAGTGAAGTGTCCCAAGCAATATGGGTATCGTTTAAAACAAGTTTGTTGCATACCCTGATCAAACAAAATGGCAAAGCATTAAGGGGGATTTTTTGTCTCTATGGAATTATTCCAATTGTTTAGGATCAATCGATGGGAAACACGTCAGGGTATGAGCACCACGAAACAGCGGCAGTCAATTTTACAACTACAAGGTGTATTTAAGTTTTATTTTGCTCGCAGTGTGTGACGGCGGATGATTGCTGGGCAAAACACCGGGTCAGCAGGATCACCGTTTCATTTCGCGGCTAACCTTTTCCGCGCTCAAACATACCGGTCTCGCACTTGTCGCCATTTGTTTTTAAAATTTCCTAATTAACATTCAGGATGTTTGAAATCTCTTGCCAACTTTTATTACATGCTATTTTGTAACTGTGAAGAGGCTCTGTCACATCATATAAATGAGGACAGTTGCGGACTTGCTCAATCAACAGGTCCACAAACGTGGACATCTTCATTATTGAGTGCAGATCTCGCAACACTGCCCCCTACAATTTACGCAGGTATTGCATCTCTGTATACGTTCCGTTAAGTACGTGCACAAAAACAGACGCAAAGAATGCAGGATACGGACTGCAGCTGTACGTACGTATATTGTATATTTCTGCCTTAAGGGGGGACATGATCCAGGTCTATAAAATTCTAACGGGTCTGGATGCTGTTCAGCCAAATGGCTATTTCAATATTAGTTTAAATACTAGAACTTGTGGCCATAAGTGGAAATTAGCAGGGGAACATTTTAAAACAAATTTGAGGAAGCACTTCGTTACACAGTGTGTAGTTAGAGTATGGAATAGTCTTCCTGCTAGTGTAGCGGAAGCTAAAACCCTGGGTTTTAGCTAGATAGATAGAGCTAGATAAGATTTTAACAACTCTGAGCTATTAGTTAAGTACTCTCCAAACGTGCTTGATGGGCCGAATGGCCCCCTCTCGTTTGTAAATTTCTTATGTTGAAATTGAAAATATAGCAAACTGGTGGTCAATTTGCTGTGCGCTGTTTAATTCATTACAGTACATGGGACCAATTAGGTACCAGCCGATTGATTGCTCAGTATTGTTGTTTGCAATAACTCCGAAACAGCACGGAAGGAATTTAGGAGTTACCGCACACGAAAAATGACGTCAGCTGCATGTTAATAACTGTTGCAAGATGTTTAAAGCATGTAGACTCCTAATAATGAGCACAGGATGCGTATTAACGATTCATGGGATATGAAATTTACAAACGAGAGGAGGCCATTCGGCCCATCAAGCTCGTTTGGGGAGAACTTTACAAATAGCTCAGAGTTGTTAAAATCTTATCTAGCTCTGATTTAAAGGAACTCAGGGTTTAAGCACTAGCTCTAACGACACGCTGTGTAAAGAAGTGTTTTCTAAATTCAGTTTAAAATGTTCATCAGCTAATTTCCACTAATGGGCACGAGTTCTATTATTTAAACTAATACTGAAATAGCAATTTGGCTGAACCGCATCCAGACCTGTTAGAATCTATACCTGTATCATATGTCTCCCCTTGGTCTCCTTTGCTCGAGGCTAAACAGATTCTGCTCAGCTAACCTCTCTTCATAAGACATTCCTCTAAGACCAGGAATCATTCTCGTAGCCCTCCGTTGCACCTTTTCTAAGGCAGCAATGTCCTTCTTAACCTGCACACAATATTCTAGGTGGGGTCTTACCAAGGAATTATATAATCGTAGCATCACCTCCCTTGACTTAAACTTCACACACCTAGAGATGTAACCCAACATTCTGTTGGCCTTTTTTATTGCTTTGCCACACTGGCGAGAGTGGGACATGGAAGCATCAACATACACACTGAGATCTTTCTCGTAATCAGCTACCTTTATTTCAGTGGAACCCATAAAATATCTGTACTTTATATTTCTGCTCCCTGCATGGATTATCTTACATTTATCTATGTTAAATTTCATCTGCCATGTATCAGCCCAGTCGCTAATTAAATCCAGATCCCGTTGTAGCCTCTGTGCTGCTAGATCAGTATCTGCTACACCACCCACCTTGGTGTCGTTTGCAAATTTAACCTGTTTACTGTATGTATTGGTGTCAATATCATTAATGTACAACCCCAATTCCAAAGTTGGGACATAGGGTAAATTGTAAATAACAACAGAATGCAATGACATATAAATCTCATAAACTGATATTTTATTCACAACAGAACATATAAAACATGTAAAATGTTTAAAGTGAGACATTTTGCTATTTAGTGAAAAAGTTGGGACGGGGGCAATAGGAGGCTGGAAAAGTTAGTGGTACAAAAACCCAACAGCAGGAGGAACAATTTGCAAATAATTAGGTCAATTAGCAACAGGTCAGTAACATGACTGGGTATAAAAAGAGCATCTTAGAGTTGCATTGTCTTTCTGAAGTAAAGATGGACAGAGGATCACCAATCCCCCTAATACTGCATCGACAAATAGTAGAGCAATTTCAGGAAAAAAGTTCCTCGGTGTAAAATTGCAAAGAGGTCGAAAATATCACCATCTACAGTACATGATATAATCAAAAGATTCAGAGAATATGGAGAAATCTGAGTGTAAGGGACAAGTATTCTGGATTCCCATGATCTTCGGGTCCTTCGGGCCTCACAAATAGGTATGATTCTGCAATGGAAATCACTAAATGGGCTCAGGAATATTTCCAGAAAATGTTATCAGTGAACACAATTTGCCGTGCCATCCAAAGATGCCATTTAAAACTCTATCATTCAAAGAAGAAGCTGTATTTGAACATGATCCAGAAGCTCTGATGTCTTCTCTGGGCCAAAGCTCATTTAAAATGGACTGTGGCTAAGTGGGAAAACTGTTCTGTGGTCAGACGAATCTAAATTTGAAATTCTTTTTGGAAACCAGGGATGCCGTATCATCCAGACTAAAGAGGAGAAGGACAACCCAGTGTGTTATCAGCGCTCAGTTCAAAAGCCAGCATCCCTGATGTATGGGGGTGCATTAGTACATATGGCATGGGCAGCTTGCATATCTGGAAAGGCACCATCAATGCTGAAAGGTATATCCAGGTTCTAGAGAAACATATGCTGCCATCCAGATGACATCTCTTTCAGGGAAGACCTTCCATTTTCCAACATGACAATGCCAAACCACACACTGCATCAATTACAACATAATGGATTTGTAGAAGAAGGGTCTGGGTACTGAACTAGCCTGCCAGTAGTCCAGATCTTTCACTCATTGAGAACATTTGGCGAAAATTACGACTAGAATCCTGTATCTGACAAGAACGGGACAACATTCCTCTCCCGAAACTCGAGCAACTGATCTCCTCAGTCCCCAGACGTTTACAGGCTGTTGTTGAAAGAAGAAGTGATGCCACCCAGTGGTAAACATGGCCTTGTCCCAACTTTTTTGAGACATGTTGCTGCCATGGCATTTAAAATTACCTTATATTTATCTTAAAATTATACATTTTCTCAGATTAAACATTTGATGTGTTTTCTATGTTTTGTTATGAATAAAATATGGGTTTATGAGATTTCCATATCATTGCATTCTGTTTTCATTTACAATTTGCACAACGTCCCAACTTCATTGGAATTTGGGTTGTAAATTAGGAACAATAGTGGTCCTAAAATTGAACCCTGCGGTACCCTACTATGAACGCAGGCCCCTATGACATTGTGCCTCTAATAACTACTTGCTGCTTCCTGTCTGTTAACCAGTTTTTGATCCAAGTTGCCACAGTTCCTAAAATCCCTGCAGCTTTGAGCTTTAGCAAGAGCCGTTTGTGGGGGACAACATCAAAGGCCTTCTGGAAATCTAAGTTGATCACATCATACGCCTTTTTGTGATCAATTTCTCTTGTAGCTTCCTCAAAGAACTCAAGTAAATTCATTAAACAGGATGTACCTCTCCTAAATCCATGTTGGCTATCCCTCAGAATGTTATTTGCATCCAGGTAATCTACCATTTTCACTTGGATTATAGCTTCCATTATTTTTCCAGTAATGCTAGTTAAACTGATTGGCCTATAGTTTGCTGAATTACTTCTATCCCCATTTTGGAATTTGGGCGCTATATTAGCATGCTTCCAATCAGAAGGTACCACACCCGCAGATAACGATTTCTGGAATATTAGAGTTAAAGGTTGGCTAATAATATCCCTCATCTCTTTTAAAACTACAGGTAAGATGCCATCAGGGCCCTGTGATTTATTTATTTTGAGTTTAGCTAGGCTTAGTATCACATCAACCTCAGTTATACATATATTGGTCGTAGACGACACTGTATTCGTACTAAATGGTGGTGTTACTTATGTTCTCTACTGTGAACACCCGTGTAAAATAATCATTAAACTCATTTACTATATCAATTACATTTTCAATTATTAGGCCCTTACTATCCTGCAAATTAGTGATTTCAGCTTTTAGAGCTCTTTTGGAGTTAAAATATTGGAAGAAACTTTTATTGTCATCCTTAGCTTCCAATCCAATTTGTCTTTCTATATTCCTCTTGGAGAGTCAAATGTTATTTGTTAACTCAACCTATAGACCAACGGTCACTAGCAGGCGGTCCGCCAAAACATTTAGTTATTATTTAAAACCGGACGGGGCGTTTTTATTTTAACCGGCGCAGCGTTTGTAGTTTTTTCGGTAGTGGAGTAGCAGTAGAACCGCCGTTTCCCACGCCAATGAACGTCAAACGCCTTTGACCGCCAAGCAAGACGTATAGTTTGGCGTATGCAGCCCTTTGTCTGCGCTAATGTGCCTTTCGTGTTAATAGCAGCAGCGAAGCTAACACCCACAAACAAAAAGCGAAATGTTCCTAACAGAGTGGCTGCGCTCTCCTGAAATCGTAAAGCTGAAAAGATTTCAAATACAATATGTATTATATAACACGTTGGATAAATAGACGTAGCTAGTTTATTGTTGATTTCATGTTCGTTGAAGTTTCTGCATTTTAACATATGTATAAAGTAATGTTATCTGTTATATAAATAAACTCATGTGAAACAAAAAATGTACGTTTTCAGGGTTGCCAAATCTCAAGCATCTGGCATGACAGGCTTTCAGACTCATGCTGGAAATCATACGTCAAACCTATATTATTCCATTAAAAACCCTAAAATTAGTTACGTCAAAAGTGTATTAACACGGTTAAATACAAAAGCAGACTATTTACAAGGTGAGAACTGTTACATGTGTGCAGACATCTCAAATTGAAAATCTCACTCCAGCCAGCTGGCCGAAGTTCTATGTCACGTGACAATAAATAATGTCAAAACGTTTTTGAATTGTACTGAATTAATTTGATTTGACAGTCAGGTACTGATTACATACAATGTTGATGCAACCAATAGGCTACTTAAATATACACTCACCTAAAGGATTATTAGGAACACCATACTAATACGTTGTTTGACCCCCTTTCGCCTTCAGAACTGCCTTAATTCTACGTGGCATTGATTCAACAAGGTGCTGAAAGCATTCTTTAGAAATGTTGGCCCATATTGATAGGATAGCATCTTGCAGTTGATGGAGATTTGTGGGATGCACATCCAGGGCACGAAGCTCCCGTTCCATCACATCCCAGAGATGCTCTATTGGGTTGAGATCTGGTGACTGTGGGGGCCATTTTAGTACAGTGAACTCATTGTCATGTTCAAGAAACCAATTTGAAATGATTCGAGCTTTGTGACATGGTACATTATCCTGCTGGAAGTAGCCATCAGAGGATGGGTACATGGTGGTCATCAGAGCATGTGAGCGCAGTGGAGCGGTGAGAATTTCCGCTCCTCGCTCACGAGGCTGTTGGCTCCGCCCGCTCCTCCGCTCTAATTCGCACTAAGTCGCTCCGCTCAACACCGCTCCTCACTCCACTAAAATTTCCTCCCGCTCCAGTCAAATTGCTCCACGCTTGCACCAATTTAAAAGAGGGACAAATAATCTGCATGCCTAACAAATGTCACCTTAAAACGATGCCTTATATCATAAAGAAATGTGAGCAACGGCACTCAGAACAGAAAATATTTATTTTTAAACAACATATAGGCAACAACGGACAGGTTTGGCAATGGCATTCCAGACAAAATAGGCTTTAAAATAAAGGAATCAGTGGGCTTACAGTTTTTCTCAATTGCTAAAACACTAAAACCCATTAGCTGAAGAAAGTTCTCAGTTGCCTGACCTCATTTAGCTAATTGTGCAGTCTGTCGTCAATACCTTAAACCATTTCACATGGTAAAACACAATATGCAGATCTTACTTTTCAGCAAAACTCTAAACACATTCTCATTCTCAAAACACATTCTACACTCTAATGCACACGTCATCCATACTGGTAAACACAAGTAGCAATGCTCAAATACAATTAGAGAAAACATGTCATTGATTGAACACAACCACTCAAAATTGATGTCACCTGTTTCAAATGATGTGACACAACCAATATAAGCCAGTTCATAGAGCAAACAGGTTGTTGAAGGTAGAAAGGAGAAAGTCTGAGCATGGATAGAAGAAACAATGTGAGAGGACGAGCGTATGCAAGGTGGGCGACGAGGAGAAGGAAGAGGAGGAGGGCGGCAAGAAAGAGGAAGAGGAGGAGGGCGGCAAGAAAGAGGAGGAGGAAGAGGAGGAGGGCGGCAAGAAAGAGGTAGAGGAGGAGGAAGAGGAAGACAGAGTGGAAATATCTGATGAAATTCGAGCAACAGTCATAGACCATGTTCTTGTCCATGGACTGACAATGAGGGAAGCAGGACTAAGAGTGCAACCCAATTTGAGCCGATTTTCTGTGTCCACCATAGTAAGGACATTCAGAGAAGAGAACAGGTACAGTATACTACTCTACACTCAGAGAAGAGAACAGGTACAGTATACTACTCTACACTCAGAGAAGAGAACAGGTACAGTATACTACCCTACATTCAGAGAAGAGAACAGGTACATTATACTACTCTACATTCAGAGAAGAGAACAGATATAGTATACTGCTCTACACTCAGAGAAGAGAACAGGTACAGTATACTACTCTACATTCAGAGAAGAGAACAGGTACAGTATACTACTCTACACTCAGAGAAGAGAACAGGTACAGTATACTACTCTACATTCAGAGAAGAGAACAGGTACAGTATACTACTCTACATTCAGAGAAGAGAACAGGTACAGTATACTACTCTACATTCAGAGAAGAGAACAGGTACAGTATACTACTCTACACTCAGAGAAGAGAACAGGTACAGTATACTACTCTACACTCAGAGAAGAGAACAGGTACAGTATACTACTCTACACTCAGAGAAGAGAACAGGTACAGTATACTACTCTACATTCAGAGAAGAGAACAGGTACAGTATACTACTCTATTTTTGTAATTGCAAATTTACTGTACTACACTCTATGCAACTGTTTCAATAGACATTTGTAAAGTTCATCACTGTATGTATAGTACTGCATGAATATTTGTTGTAACTGCACATCTATTTTTTGTAGAATTGCGAGGCTGCCACATGCAGGTGGAAGGACGGCTTTATTCACTCAAGAGCAAGAGGCCGTTATAGTGGGCATGGTCCTTCAAGATAATGTAATACGACTCAGAGAAATCCAGGAACGAGTGATACAAGACAACACACACTTCCAGGGAATCAACAGTGTGAGCATTTCCACAATTGACCGTGTCCTCCATCGTAACAGGATGCGACTGAAACAAGTATACAAAGTACCCTTTGAGTGCAACTCACCAAGGGTGAAAGAACTGCGAGCTCAGTATGTGCAAGTAAGTGTACATTCAGAAACATTTACTGTAATCCAGATTTTCTACAGTACTAACACATGTGTGAATGACATTACTCTTCAGTACATGCAATGTATGTGAATCAGAAGTGCATACAGTAGGCTTAATTGTACTCTACAGTATAGCACTGTCTCTGTATGACTTACAAAATCTAACAAAGAGGAGACGGAGAGGCCGAAACATCATTGGACAGCGGGCCATTGTTGAAGTCCCTGGTCAACGAGGTGGCAATGTCACCATCTGTGCTGCTATTAGCAACCATGGTGTTCTACATCACCATGTTACACTCGGGCCATATAACACCCAGCACCTTCTACGATTTATTGCCAATCTAAGAGATATTTTATTTGAGCTGCAGGTTCAAGACCATCAGGGCCAAGAGCTAAATGAGAATCCCATTCCCACCTATGTGATAGTGTGGGACAATGTCAGTTTCCACCGAGCTGCTCCGGTAAGGGAATGGTTTAACATCAATGAGCAGTTTATGAACTTGTACCTCCCTCCATACTCGCCTTTCCTGAATCCGATTGAGGAGTTTTTCCTCCTCTTGGAGATGGAAAGTGTATAATAGACAACCCTACACCAGAGTAAATCTTCTGCAAGCCATGGATTTAGCTTGTGGTGATATAGGTGAGGAATCATGTCAGGGCTGGATATGGCACACAAGAGGCTTCTTCCCCCGTTGCCTGAGGAGGGACAATATTGCTTGTGATGTTGACGAAGTGCTCTGGCCTGACCCAGCCCAAAGACGAGAAGAAGCAAATTGATCACGTTTACTCCTTTGATTTTTGTCCCTTTTAGTATTGTATACTGTAGTACAGTGCATTGTATGCTGTTTACTGTACAATGAACAAATTGTATGGGCCAAAACATTGAGATTAAAAATTTGCTTCTCCCTGAGAACTATATGTTTTGAACAATGTGTTTCCTGTTTTTTGTTGTATTGTTTACTGAGTGCTTGATAGTGTATATCATTTTGATCACTTTGTTTTTGATTTGAGAGCAGTGCTTGATTTTGAACGCAGGTAAAACAGTTTTTAGGCGAAAGTTTCATTTTGCAAGAGGACTCAGAGGTTTTGTAAATAGTGCTTGAAGATGAGGTTTTGCATTTAATGGTTTCAGAAAATGGAGCAAGGTTTCAGAAATTGTGTTTTAGCAATTGAGAAAAACTGTAATAGCCTAAAGAATATACAGGCTAAGCGCATCCACGTTTTAAATTCCTCAGTTATTTTCTGTTGATGCTGCTGCTGCGTCTATCTCTATAAAATAAAATTTCACTGACAGCTTTACGTAAATTAAAAAAATCCTGTTAAACCTAATTTGAATGACAAACTAATGTATTTGATTACCAAATTATAGGCTTTTATACTTTTATTTACTTTATAGACTTGATATGCTACAACCATATAAAACTTGCTCACGTTTTGCTCTGGCCTCCGCGTGTTCGCGTAGCACACTCATGTTTCCGAGAAAAGTCTTTTTAGATTCCAAAGCGGATCTAAATCTTGATAATTGTATAGATGAATTCTGGGAAGATTTGCGCACGCCTCAGAGTCGAAGTGTGAGCAGTATCGGAGCGAAATTGGAGCGAGACAGAGCGACCGCTCCAGCCTTAATTAAAAAACTGCTCCGCGCTCTGACCAAATTTCGCCCGCTCCGCTCCTCGCTCACGCTCCGCTCCACTCCGCTCACATGCTGTGGTGGTCATAAAGGGATGGACATGGTCAGAAACAATGCTCAGGTAGGCCGTGGCATTTAAACGATGCCCAATTGGCACTAAGGGGCCTAAAGTGCGCCAAGAAAACATCCCCCACACCATTACACCACCACCACCAGCCTGCACAGTGGTAACAAGGCATGATGGATCCATGTTCTCATTCTGTTTACGCCAAATTCTGACTACCATTTGAATGTCTCAACAGAAATCGAGACTCATCAGACCGGGCAACATTTTTCCAGTCTTCAACTGTCCAATTTTGGTGAGCTCGTGCAAATTGTAGCCTCTTTTTCCTATTTGTAGTGGAGATGAGTGGTACCCAGTGGGGTCTTCTGCTGTTGTAGCCCATCCGCCTCAAGGTTGTGCGTGTTGTGGCTTCACAAATGCTTTGCTGCATACCTCGGTTATAACGAGTGGTTATTTCAGTCAAAGTTGCTCTTCTATCAGCTTGAATCAGTCGGCCCATTCTCCTCCGACCTCTAGCATCAACAAGGCATTTTCGCCCACAGGACTGCCGCATACTGGATGTTTTTCCCTTTGCACACCATTCTTTGTAAACCCTAGAAATGGCTGTGTGTGAAAATCCCAGTAACTGAGCAGATTGTGAAATACTCAGACTGGCCCGTCTGGCACCAACAACCATGCCACGCTCAAAATTGCTTAAATCACCTTTCTTTCCCATTCTGACATTCAGTTTGGAGTTCAGGAGATTGTCTTGACCAGGACCACACCCCTAAATGCATTGAAGCAACTGCCATGTGATTGGTTGATTAGATAATTGCATTAATGAGAAATTGAACAGGTGTTCCTAATAATCCTTTAGGTGAGTGTATATCACACTATTAAATAGTTAGACATTATGATCTTCCGGACCTCTGCTTCAAGAATTTTTCTCTAACTGGACCTCTTTAAATTTTAGTTGAATACCCCTGCTGTAGACTTAGATACTCCTCCTTAATTTTGAAATCAGTTATTTTCCATTTGTGGAACAGAGCCCTTTTCCTAATGACTTTATTCTTAATTTCCTTAGTAAACCACCTTGGTTGTAGTTTCCTAGATTTAGTTTTGCTGGAAACAGGTATGAAGTCCTCTTGCACTTGCAACAATGTGCTTTTAAAAAATTCCCATGCCTCTTCAACCATTTTGCTATGGATATCATGTCACGATTATGGGGAACACAGGTCATAAATGTAAATATTTATGTTTCACATACAAAAAATTCCCATTTTTGTCACAGGGTACGTACCATACGCATAAGCTGACAGATCCATCTGTAACGGGGGTTAGTCCCTCTCTCTCTCTTTTATGTACTCTGCGTTGTGTCGTGTGAAGGACGGACGCTACAACCGATCTTCAAAGAAAAATCTGATTTTACTGAAATAAAAGACAATAAACATAGTCAAGCACCGGAGCGAGCCAGACGCACACAGCTCCTCTGCCTCAGGACAGTCGAAAAAGAGCGCGCGTAAGCGCTAGCTGAACATCATACAGTGTACAAATAATATTAATTAAATACATAAATTATGACATACCTGAAATAAAAGACAATAAACATAGTCAAGCACCGGAGCGAGCCAGATGCACACAGCTCCTGCCAAACACAGGTAAAACACACATATAAAGTACACCGTAAGCTCTGCTAGCACATAGAAAGAAAAAAAACTTCACCAGCTAAGTACCTGCAGCTGGACTAACTTGGCTGCAGCGTGGAAAACCGATGTACTGTTAAATATATACAGTATGTATAAATAAAACAACAAACCTATACGTATGGTGCACAATACACTACAATGGCCATTATTATTTCAGATACCCAAGAACCCGATTTGCAAATAGAATCCCCAAAACAAGGACCATGCCTGACATGACACCACCTACCTCTGCCTCAGGACAGTCGAAAAAGAGGCAGAACAATGGACAGCAGCCAAATTAAGGGACCCAGTGTGGGGAAACCACGCCCCTGTATGACCGTACCCCATAAAAAGAGAGAAATCTGTATATATTATATGTATGCAAATCACAGGAACCTTAAATACGGTGGCCGACAAATCCAACGCGTGGGAAAATTCAGGGAAACACACACAACCCTGTTACACATCCATCCACTTTCTGTAACCGCTCGTCCTATTTAGGGTCATGGGGGGTCTGGAGCCTGACAAGCTGATAGGTACTCTAGTCAATAAACTTGTCATCTATATCCACCACTGTCTCAGCATCCAACAGTAGTTTTTCATCATGTTTATTTGTGCTTATTTACTCAATATTTCATACTGCTTTGCGGTACATACCATTTAATACTTTGCACTGTATCTTCGCTGTTGTGGGACTGTGCACACTCCCCAGCTCTACTAAATGTCAAGCGATGTGACAAAGGAGATGGGGGTTTTGGGCATGAGGGGGGCATTGCGGGGCTTCCTGGACAGCAGAGCTGAGCTGAAAAAAAAGCAGCATCTCTTATTGGCATGTTTCTTTTGAAGCCAGACATGCCTGTGGTTTAAGTGAAACCATGGCTGAGGGGCGCATCAAACATTTGGGCCTGATGGCAGCACCCCCCACTGTAATTCTGGCCCCGTTTAGAGTTTACCTTTGTTTAGCAGAAGGCAGCTTCTGTTGACATTTGTGTGAAATGGGGACTTGACACAGCTATGTGGGGACTGGCCATTCATTTTTATGGGCAAAACCCCAAATCCCAACCTTAACTCAGTATTTTGAGGTCAGATTTATAAAATTGAATTTCCCCTCGGGGACTGAAAAAAAAAAAAAAGGTCTTCAATGTCACAGGTTTCTCAGACTGCGGGGAGATTTGGTCCCCACAATGTAATGTACACCTGGCACGCACACAGAGCCTGACAGACACTCAAATCATGAGAGGTCTGCTGCATGAGAAACAAGGCCAGAGCATGAAGCAGGCCACCAGAGCTGGACAGGCAGAAGGTAGTCATGCCCACACTGATGGCTGTGGTGGGCAAAGTACTGCAGTCACACCCAAGCTCAAAAGTACAGTAACAGATCCATTGTGAACCAAGGACAGACTGGAAGCGATGCCTGTAGTCCTGGAGGCATTGCACCAAGAACAAGAGATAAGGGAGCAAAGGATTCAGTAGGTCTAGTTTAATTGTGGAAGAGCCAAGCATTACAGCAAGCAGCCCCAAGATCAAGATGGTTTAACACAACACAGCTCTGAACTGGAAAACATAGTCAGTCAAGCATGCATTATGGCTGAAGCGCCTTCAGCAGTTGTAAGCGTCCTCGTCCCGGGCCAGCGTGGAGTTGTAAGCGTCCTCGTCCCGGGCCAGCGTGGAGTTGTAAGCGTCCTCGTCCCGGGCCAGCGTGGAGTTGTAAGCGTCCTCGTCCCGGGCCAGCGTGGAGTTGTAAGCGTCCTCGTCCCGGGCCAGCGTGGAGTTGTAAGCGTCCTCGTCCCGGGCCAGCGTGGAGTTGTAAGCGTCCTCGTCCCGGGCCAGCGTGGAGTTGTAAGCGTCCTCGTCCCGGGCCAGCGTGGAGTTGTAAGCGTCCTCGTCCCGGGCCAGCGTGGAGTTGTAAGCGTCCTCGTCCCGGGCCAGCGTGGAGTTGTAAGCGTCCTCGTCCCGGGCCAGCGTGGAGTTGTAAGCGTCCTCGTCCCGGGCCAGCGTGGCGTTGTAAGCGTCCTCGTCCCGGGCCAGCGTGGAGTTGTAAGCGTCCTCGTCCCGGGCCAGCGTGGAGTTGTAAGCGTCCTCGTCCCGGGCCAGCGTGGAGTTGTAAGCGTCCTCGTCCCGGGCCAGCGTGGAGTTGTAAGCGTCCTCGTCCCGGGCCAGCGTGGAGTTGTAAGCGTCCTCGTCCCGGGCCAGCGTGGAGTTGTAAGCGTCCTCGTCCCGGGCCAGCGTGGAGTTGTAAGCGTCCTCGTCCCGGGCCAGCGTGGCGTTGTAAGCGTCCTCGTCCCGGGCCAGCGTGGAGTTGTAAGCGTCCTCGTCCCGGGCCAGCGTGGAGTTGTAAGCGTCCTCGTCCCGGGCCAGCGTGGAGTTGTAAGCGTCCTCGTCCCGGGCCAGCGTGGAGTTGTAAGCGTCCTCGTCCCGGGCCAGCGTGGAGTTGTAAGCGTCCTCGTCCCGGGCCAGCTGGGCTACACTCTGCTCAGCAGCTCTCAAGAGGCCTGGGGGGAGAGAGAGAGAAAAAGTTTGTCCATACTATGAGAAGTAAATGTTAAATACAACAAAAAAGTAATTAAATAGTGTTTAAAAGGATAACTTACCATCATGAAAAAATAGCGCCAAAACAGACAAAAACCATATTGCAGCCATTACCGTTTTACAACTAGCAAATCAACTAACCTACCAACTTGGTTGTTAACAAAAGTGATCCAAAAACATAGACTTTACTGCTTTTATATGCTGTCAGCGCCTGCGGAATCACTTCGTTTCTGTGCAACGCAGCTGTTAACCGTGTTAAATAAACATCAGAGCTAATTAAAATTATTTGAAACCATTTGGGGTTAATTGTATTGATTGATTCTTTGCCATATATTTTAATGTTGATTTTGAATAAGTAGTCTGTTTTTTAAATACGATGGGTATTGTGTATGTGCCTTCTAAAGCGGAAAATCACCGTCTTGATGCATTTTATAAGGCGATTAAATTTGCACTCGCAGTGTTAAAGTTGAGCCTCTAGGTCTAAATTGGCGGAGTCTGTTCATGAACTAGTCTAAGGTGTATCTGAGGCGCTCTGGCGTTTTTCATTATCAGTGTCCGATCAATATTAAGATTTTTATTTATGACGACTATATGTAGCATGTGCTAGAATGGGGTGTTGCACAATTTGGGGGAAAAGAAACGGGATTGCAAAGACTAGTTCTGCTGCGAAGTTGTGATGGTGATTGACTGATTATGACGTGTAAGATGAAGGCTACACCCAAAAAATAACCGTGGACATTTTAGCTAATTCATTGTGATTACTGTGATTTTATTTTAAGTGCTGAAAAGTGAACTTGAGAATGATGTTGAAATCGAAAATACAGCAAACTGGTGGTCTGTTTGCTGTGCACTTTTTAATTCCTTACAGTACATTGGACCAATTAGGTACCAGCCGATTGATTGCTCTGTATTGTTGTTTGCAATAACTCCGAAACAGCACGGAAGGAATTTAGGAGTTACCGCACACGAAAATAAGTGATGTATAAGTAAGTAAATAGACTCAGGAGTTGAGCGGGTGGCCCTGAGCCCTCCCCTGGATCGGCAAGGGCCCTCCTCTAGCTAAAAGATGCATGCCTTAACACGTACTAAAACCATATACCAGTTACATTGATATATCTCCTAAACTCTCGACAGCTAGAGCGTATTATTTGTGTCTTAACTGTGACTTGCGATTTTATATATATCTGTCATTTTTGGTATACATTTTTATTATGGTGGGTGTATGGTGCAAATTTCTAATAAAAAAAATTTTTAAAATCCCTACAATATAAAATACATATTAATGTTTTGAAATCAAACTAAGCTGTTCCTTTTGTATTTAATGGTTTTCCGTTTGAGGAATTTGCAAAAAAAAACAAAAAAACGGCAGTGCATGATGGGTAGTATCTAAAGGAAAAAAAAACTTTGAGCAAGTTCTGTTCTAATAGGCTATTATATGCACGCCTTCCGTTTGTTTGCAATTTCGAAATGTAGGCTACGTTCTTAAAAACTGCTTTTTGTTGGATATAGCCCGATTATATGCAGTGGGCTTTTTAATTTGTTTCTTTGCAATTTCGCCAGTGGCCTGTAGTACGAAGCAGGGTTACTGGCTTATCGGGGTAACTTGTCGGATTTAAGGTAGCACAGTTTAAATAGACTAAATATTCACTCACTTACATTATGCCCAGACTACCTTAAATCCGTCAAGTTACCCCGATAAGCCAGTAACCCCGCTTCATAGTACAGGCCACATGCAGGTAGGCTACCTTCTTTAAACTGCGTTTTGTTAGACTACATATTGTAGTCTTTGTAAATATGTATATAGTTTAGCCTAACCCAGCCACTTAAGGGAGCAAGCCAGCTCAACTAGGTGCCGGTGTTCTGTCGATATATGCTGCCTTGTCGAAAAATGCTACCGTAGTGCTAATCGATAGCCCTAACCCTAACCACCCAAAACCCCTAAAACTCCTACCTTAACCCTAACCCTAACCCCTAAAACCTAACCATAATCCCAAAACGGTGGAACTGCACATGCGCATGAGAAAGGCTTGATAGCACGTCTCGATAGGTAGTATTTTATGACAGAACACCTGTCCGAAGCCCGGATTAATGGGGAGGGTTGGCTTCAAGAAATAAAGATCGAGGCTGTATCTTCACTGCATCACTGATGTCAAAATGTGGGAAATATGTGGTTGTATAAATAAATGCGTTAACGTATGTTAATGATTCTGTGCTGTCTAAATTGTATAACAAGTTAGGCTACATAACATTTGAATGGGCTATACCCGGACGCATGGACGCATTATGAGAATGAAAGACGTTGTGTGCGCACTAATTAACCTATACCCTATTCACTTAGACAAGACACTGTAATTTTTGTAATAGAAACGGTTTGATACCGCGGTGAAGTTGGTTTTATGTTCGATATTCACCACATTTACTGACATCTAAACTGCAATATCTTCGGGGTCATGACGGCAGTTCTTTTCAGATTAGGCTCCACATGTGAAGTTAAACGAGGGCAATATTTCACACTTTAAGTTAGCTCAACATTCTCCAGCAATATGAATTAAGAATACAAAGCAAGATGGGAATAGACACATAGTTAGGACACATAGGGCTGGTGTTCTGGAAATCAGATGGGTGTGAAAACTTCCTGAAAGGGTGTGAAAGATGAGGGAGGGGCAGAGGAACTCATTGAACTTGGTTTGATGTTGATTAGTTCAAAAATGATAAAGTTATTACAATTTATCCAACTGCAATATTGATACACGTTTTTAGGACACATACGGCTGGTGTTCTGGAAAATAGATGGGTGTGAAAAATTCCTAAAAGGGTGTGAAAGATGAGGGAGGGGCAGAGGAACTCATTGAACTTGGTTTGATGTTGACTGGTGCAAGAATTAAAAAGTTATTACAATTTATCCAACTGTAATATTGATAGACAGTTATAGGACACATAGGGCTGGTGTTCTGGAAAACAGATGGGTGTGAAAACTTCCTGAAAGGGTGTGAAAGATGAGAGAGGGCCAGAGGAACACACTGAATTTGGTTTGATGTTGATTGGTTCAAAAATGATAAAGTTATTACAATTTATCCAACTGCAATATTGATACACGTTTTTAGGACACATATGGCTGGTGTTCTGGAATACAGATGGTTGTGAAAATTTCCTAAAAGGGTGTGAAAGATGAGGGAGGGCCAGAGGAACTCATTGAAATTGGTTTGATGTTGATTGATTTTAAAAATAAAAAGTTATTACAATTTATCCAACTGCAATAATGATACACGGCTATAGGACACATAGGGCTGGTGTTCTGGAAATCAGATGGGTGTGAAAATTTCCTAAAAGGGTGTGAAAGATGAGGGAGGGGCAGAGGAACTCATTGAACTTGGTTTGATGTTGATTGGTGTAAGAATTAAAAAGTTATTACAATTTATCCAACTGTAATATTGATAGACATTTATAGGACACATAGGGCTGGTGTTCTGGAAATCAGATGGGTGTGAAAATTTCCTAAAAGGGTGTGAAAGATGAGGGAGGGGCAGAGGAACTCATTGAACTTGGTTTGATGTTGATTGGTTTAAGAATTCAAAAGTTATTACAATTTATCCAACTGCAATATTCATAGACGGTTATAGGACACATATCGCTGGTTTTCTCGAAATCAGAAAAAATCCTGAAATGGTGTGAAAGATGAGGGAGGGGTAGAGGAACTCATTGAACTTGGTTTGATGTTGATTGGCTTAAAAATGAAAGAGGTATTACAATTTACAAGTGGTGTTATGCTGATTTGCATTGCACTTTCAAGACGGTCCCTAAATTTTCCGGCAGTTAAATGCGAACAGAACGATATTCCCATCTTGCTTTGTATTCTTAATTCATATTGCTGGAGAATGTTGAGCTAACTTAAAGTGTGAAATATTGCCCTCGTTTAACTTCACATGTGGAGCCTAATCTGAAAAGAATTGCCGTCATGACCCCGAAGATATTGCAGTTTAGATGTCAGTAAATGTGGTGAATATCGAACATAAAACCAATTTCACCGCGGTATATGGAACAGATGGGCAGGCAGCTGGAGGTGGAATTTTTGTCCTTGGTAAAACTCTGACGGTCTCCACACTGCACAGCCAAACAAAGTTCCTCCTGTCTGAAAAGGCAGGTGTAGAAAACGCAATTTAGCCACTAAAACTTTACAGTTTTTGTGAAGGACAGTTGAATTCTCTCGTTAAGTTTTTTGTGTTCTTGCACCCACACTTTAAAACTCGTTTTAGCGCCGCCACATATACGTATGCGTGCGTAGGTGTGTGTGTGTGTGTGTGTGTGCCAGAGCATGTGAGCGCAGTGGAGCGGTGAGAATTTCCGCTCCTCGCTCAAGAGGCTGTTGGCTCCGCCCGCTCCTCCGCTCTAATTCGCACTAAGTCGCTCCGCTCAACACCGCTCCTCGCTTCACTAAAATTTCCTCCCGCTCCAGTCAAATCGCTCCACGCTCGCTCCAATTTAAAAGAGGGACAAATAATCTGCATGCCTAACAAATGTCACCTTAAACCGATGCCTTATATCATAAAGAAATGTGAGCAACGGCACTCAGAACAGAAAATATTTATTTTTAAACAACATATAGGCAACAACGGACAGGTTTGGCAATGGAATTCCACACAAAATAGGCTTTAAAATAAAGGAATCAGTGGGCTTAATAGCCTAAAGAATATACAGGCTAAGCGCATCCACGTTTTAAATTCCTCAGTTATTTTCTGTTGATGCTGCTGCTGCGTCTATCTCTATAAAATAAAATTTCACTGACAGCGTTACGTGAATTTAAAAAATCCTGTTAAACGTAATTTGAATGACAAACTAAATTATTTGATTACCAAATTATAGGCTTTTATACTTTTATTTACTTTATAGACTTGATATGCTACAACCATATAAAACTTGCTCACGTTTTGCTCTGGCCTCCGCGTGTTCGCGTAGCACACTCATGTTTCCGAGAAAGGTCTTTTTAGATTCCAAAGCGGATCTAAATCTTGATAATTGTATAGATGAATTCTGGGAAGATTTGCGCACGCCTCAGAGTCGTAGTGTGAGCGAGACAGAGCGACCGCTCCAGCCTTAATTAAAAAACCGCTCCGCGCTCTGACCAAATTTCGCCCGCTCCGCTCCTCGCTCACGCTCCGCTCCACTCCGCTCACATGCTGTGGTGTGTGCGCGCACCCGCGCGCGGGGAGGCCGATCGGTGTTTTGCCCCGGGGCGTTGTGTGCAGTTGTTCCGCCACTGAGTAGACTCCTAATAATGAGCGCAGGATGCGTTTTAACGATTCACGGGATGTCAGGATGATATTTATGAATTTCACATACAAAAAAATTCCCATTTTCGTCACAGGGTACGTACCTGTATGGCTACGCCACTGGTGATGGCAGAGATGAATTTCTTAATAAACTCCCCCTGAAATCTAAGCTTATTCCTCCATCCATATTCAATGACAGTTTATATCCCATACAGGATTGTGGTGGATATCATGTGTTAGATGATTTCATCACACATAACAACCTTGTCTGATTTCTGATCTATCACACTGCTTGATGAGTGTATTTTCCAAGGCACTTAATTGCTTAAACCATGATTTGGTCTAATAATTATGGTTTACTCGTATTGATATCCACTTTAAAGGTTATGTTAAGAACAGGGCGGTGCAAGCAGAGTGGTATCACAGAGTGCCATCATCCACTTGTTTCCATGGGGGGGGGGGGGGGTTCCTCCAGCTGCCTACAGAACTATGTTATGTTGCATGTAGCTGAATATTTGTGTGCATGTCAAAAACTATATGCTAATCAGTAGTACTGTATAGTGCACCCAATGTCCATTTTCTAAAATCTCCACAGCGTGGTCCCCTGTTACCCAGAGTGATGCTTGCGTCTCCTTGCTAACTGAATGCAGCATCTTCCAAAAGCGGGACCAGCTCAGTGAACACCCGTGTCATCATGCTGGCTGCTGTGCTCCCTCTCTCCTCTGGGTGGGAGTGTGGAACATCTTTGACAGTGAATGGACACCTTGGGGGTGACAGGGACAGAGGGGACACCATCAGGATGGGGTTTCCGTGATTTAGAGTAACTAGTCTTTTCTCGCTGAGAGGTGACTTTCTCCTGAAAACCACAGATATGGTTCTATGTAGACCAGGCTCCAAAAGAGTGTCCTGCACGGGTCCACTTTTGGAGACCTGTACCCGCACAGTACAGCACCACACCCGCCTGTGCACCCGTGATTATTTCAAAGTTAAATCCGCACCCGCCTGAGCCAGTTAACATTCCGCCCGTTACCCTCCGTACCCGTGATAAATTACACACAATTAGTTTTTTCTATGCACCTCTCAACGCGACAAGCGCTAGGCCTACATGAATTTTGAATTGAAATGAAAAAGTCCGTTTAACACAAAATCAAATCAGATAGATCTAAGCTATCCATACTGTGACGAGCGTGAAAGAGAGAACACGACCACACTATTCAACAAAGATTCAGATGTGTATGTGAATGTTTGTCGAGGCGGTTATCTATTGGTGCGTCCGTTTTTCTCTCGGAACTCGGAAATTCCGAGTTGAGTGACGTCACGTCCGACAATCTCCCGTTCTAGCTACCACATCTCGGAACAAACATGGCTGCCTCCATGAACACGCTACTGTGTTGTTTCTTTATATTTTAGCAGATTTGGAGTGAGATTTTTTCCAAGAGACAAACAAGAAACATGAACTAGTCAAATCACATTAAAAGCTTTATAAAATATTTTAGCACATTCATAGCAATATTCTTTTTTCGAGAGGCAAACAAACTACAAACCAAAGAAACTAGTCTGGTAAAAATCAGATATTACATGCTAGGATACTGTTTAGTCATATGGTATTCTCTAAATCGAACACGTGCAGTTACATTTATAACTAAATACATTTAACAAAATATTTTTAAAGATTTATAAAATAGAATTACTGTTGAGTGTGTAAGCCGTTTTTCGTGACGTTTTCATCCGAGTGTTTCTTTTGAAGCCAGACATGCCTGTGGTTTAAATGAAACCAATGCTGAGGGGCGCATCAAGCATTTGGGCCTGATGGCAGCACCCCCCCACTGTAATTTTGGCCCCGTTTAGAGTTTACCTTTGTTTAGCAGAAGGCAGCTTCTGTTGACATTTGTGTGAAATGGGGACTTGACACAGCTATGTGGGGACTGGCCATTCATTTTTATGGGCAAAACCCCAAATCCCAACCTTAACTCAGTATTTTGAGGTCAGATTTATAAAATTGAATTTCCCCTCGGGGACTGAAAAAAAAAAAAAAGGTCTTCAATGTCACAGGTTTCTCAGACTGTGGGGAGATTTGGTCCCCACAATGTAATGTACACCTGGCACACACACAGAGCCTGACAGACACTCAATAAATCATGAGAGGTCTGCTGCATGAGAAATAAGGCCAGACCATGAAGCAGGCCACCAGAGCTGGACAAGCAGAAAGTAGTCATGCCCACACTGATGGCTGTGGTGGGCAAAGTACTGCAGTCACACCCAAGCTCAAAAGTACAGTATCACACATCCATTGTGAACCAAGGACAGACTAGAAGTGATGCCTGTAGTCCTGGAGGCATTGCACCAAGAACAAGAGATAAGGGAGCAAATGATTCAGTAGGTCTAGTTTAATTGTGAAAGAGCCAAGCATTACAGCAAGCAGCCCCAAGATCAACATGGTTTAACACAACACAGCTCTGAACTGGAAGACAGTCAGTCAAGCATGCATTATGGCTGAAGCGCCTTCAGGAGTTGTAAGCGTCCTCGTCCCGGGCCAGCGTGGAGTTGTAAGCGTCCTCGTCCCGGGCCAGCGTGGAGTTGTAAGCGTCCTCGTCCCGGGCCAGCGTGGAGTTGTAAGCGTCCTCGTCCCGGGCCAGCGTGGAGTTGTAAGCGTCCTCGTCCCGGGCCAGCGTGGAGTTGTAAGCGTCCTCGTCCCGGGCCAGCGTGGAGTTGTAAGCGTCCTCGTCCCGGGCCAGCGTGGAGTTGTAAGCGTCCTCGTCCCGGGCCAGCGTGGAGTTGTAAGCGTCCTCGTCCCGGGCCAGCGTGGAGTTGTAAGCGTCCTCGTCCCGGGCCAGCGTGGAGTTGTAAGCGTCCTCGTCCCGGGCCAGCGTGGAGTTGTAAGCGTCCTCGTCCCGGGCCAGCGTGGAGTTGTAAGCGTCCTCGTCCCGGGCCAGCGTGGAGTTGTAAGCGTCCTCGTCCCGGGCCAGCGTGGAGTTGTAAGCGTCCTCGTCCCGGGCCAGCGTGGAGTTGTAAGCGTCCTCGTCCCGGGCCAGCGTGGAGTTGTAAGCGTCCTCGTCCCGGGCCAGCGTGGAGTTGTAAGCGTCCTCGTCCCAGGCCAGCTGGGCCACACTCTGCTCAGCAGCTCTCAAGAGGCCTGGGGAGAGAGAAAGAGAACAGGTTTGTCCATACTATGAGAAGTAAATGTTAAATACAACAAAAAAGTAATTAAATAGTGTTTAAAAGGATAACTTACCATCATGAAAAAATAGCGCCAAAACAGACAAAAGCCATATTGCAGCCATTACCGTTTTACAACTAGCAAATCAACTAACCTACCAACTTGGTTGTTAACAAAAGTGATCCAAAAACATAGACTTTACTGCTTTTATATGCTGTCAGCGCCTGCGGAATCACTTCGTTTCTGTGCAACGCAGCTGTTAACCGTGTTAAATAAACATCAGAGCTAATTAAAATTATTTGAAACCATTTGGGGTTAATTGTGTTGATTGATTCTCTGCCATATATTTTAATGTTGATTTTGAATAAGTAGTCTGTTTTTTAAATACGATGGGTATTGTGTATGTGCCTTCTAAAGCGGAAAATCACCGTCTTGATGCATTTTATAAGGCGATTAAATTTGCACTCGCAGTGTTAAAGTTGAGCCTCTAGGTCTAAATTGACGGAGTCTGTTCGTGAACTAAGGTGTATCTGAGGCGCTCTGGCGTTTTTCATTATGGTATCCGATCAATATTAAGATGTTTATTTATGGCGACTATATGTAGCATGTGCTAGAATGGGGTGTTGCACAATTTGGGGGAAAAGAAACGGGATTGCAAAGATTAGTTCTGCTGCGAAGTTGTGATGGTGATTGACTGATTATGACGTGTAAGATGAAGGCTACACCCAAAAAATAACCGTGGACATTTTAGCTAATTCATTGTGATTACTGTGATTTTATTTTAAGTGCTGAAAAGTGAACTTGAGAATGATGTTGAAATCGAAAATACAGCAAACTGGTGGTCTGTTTGCTGTGCACTTTTTAATTCCTTACAGTACATGGGACCAACTAGGTACCAGCCGATTGATTGCTCTGTATTGTTGTTTGCAATAACTCCGAGACAGCACGGAAGGAATTTAGGAGTTACCGCACACGAAAATAAGTGATGTATAAGTAAGTAAATAGACTCAGGGGTTGAGCGGGTGGCCCTGAGCCCTCCCCTGGATCGGCAAGGGCCCTCCTCTAGCTAAAAGATGCATGCCTTAACACGTACTAAAAACATAGACCAGTTACATTGATATATCTCCTAAACTCTCGACAGCTAGAGCGTATTATTTGTGTTTTAACTGTGACTTGCGATTTTATATATATCTGTCATTTTTGGTATACATTTTTATTATGGTGGGTGTATGGTGCAATTTCTAAAAAAAAAAAAAAAATGTAAAATCCCTACAATATATTTAAGGTAGCAAAGCTTAAATAGACTAAATATTCACTCACTTACATTATGCCCAGACTACCTTAAATCCGTCAAGTTACCCCGATAAGCCAGTAACCCCGCTTCATAGTACAGGCGACAGGTAGGCTACCTTCTTTAAACTGCGTTTTGTTAGACTACATATTGTAGTCTTTGTAAATATGTATATAGTTTAGCCTAACCCAGCCACTTAAGGGAGCAAGCCAGCTCAACTAGGTGCCGGTGTTCTGTCGATATATGCTGCCTTGTCGAAAAATGCTACCGTAGTGCTAATCGATAGCCCTAACCCTAACCACCCAAAACCCCTAAAACCCTTACCTTAACCCTAACCCCTAAAACCTAACCATAATCCCAAAACGGTGGAACTGCAAATGCGCAAAGGCTTGATAGCACGTCTCGATAGGTAGTATTTTATGACAGAACACCGGTCCGAAGCCCGGATTAATGGGGAGGGTTGGCGTCAAGAAATAAAGATCGAGGCTGTATCTTCACTGCATCACTGATGTCAAAATGTGGGAAATATGTGGTTGTATAAATAAATGCGTTAACGTATGTTAATGATTCTGTGCTGTCTAAATTGTATAACAAGTTAGGCTACATGACATTTGAATGGGCTATACCCGGACGCATGGACGCATTATGAGAATGAAAGACGTTGTGTGCGCACTAATTAACCTATACCCTATTCACTTAGACAAGACACTGTAATTTTTGTAATAGAAATGGATGAGATGGGCAGGCAGCTGGAGTTGGAATTTTTGTCCTTGGTAAAACTCTGACGGTCTCCACAGTGGTAACAACGTTGTTTTCTAGGCACAGCCAAACAAATCTCCTGTCTGAAAAGGCGTAGAAAACGCAATTTAGCCACTAAAACTTTACAGTTTTTGTGAAGGACAGTTGAATTCTCTCGTTAAGTTTTTTGTGTTCTTGCACCCACACTTTAAAACTCGTTTTAGCGCCGCCACATATACGTATGCGTGCGTAGGTGTGTGTGTGTGTGTGTGCGCGTGTGCGCGCCCGCGCGCGGGGAGGCCGATCGGTGTTTTGCCCCGGGGCGTTGTGTGCAGTTGTTCCGCCACTGAGTAGACTCCTAATAATGAGCGCAGGATGCGTTTTAACGATTCACGGGATGTCAGGATGATATTTATGAATTTCACATACAAAAAAATTCCCATTTTCGTCACAGGGTACGTACCTGTATGGCTACGCCACTGGTGATGGCAGAGATGAATTTCTTAATAAACTCCCCCTGAAATCTAAGCTTATTCCTCCATCCATATTCAATGACAGTTTATATCCCATACAGGATTGTGGTGGATATCATGTGTTAGATGATTTCATCACACATAACAACCTTGTCTGATTTCTGATCTATCACACTGCTTGATGAGTGTATTTTCCAAGGCACTTAATTGCTTAAACCATGATTTGGTCTAATAATTATGGTTTACTCGTATTGATATCCACTTTAAAGGTTATGTTAAGAACAGGGCGGTGCAAGCAGAGTGGTATCACAGAGTGCCATCATCCACTTGTTTCCATGGGGGGGGGGGGTTCCTCCAGCTGCCTACAGAACTATGTTATGTTGCATGTAACTGAATATTTGTGTGCATGTCAAAAACTATATGCTAATCAGTAGTACTGTATAGTGCACCCAATGTCCATTTTCTAAAATCTCCACAGCGTGGTCCCCTGTTACCCAGAGTGATGCTTGCGTCTCCTTGCTAACTGAATGCAGCATCTTCCACAAGCGGGGCCAGCTCAGTGAACACCCGTGTCATCATGCTGGCTGCTGTGCTCCCTCTCTCCTCTGGGTGGGAGTGTGGAACATCTTTGACAGTGAATGGACACCTTGGGGGTGACAGGGACAAAGGGGACACCATCAGGATGGGGTTTCCGTGGTTTAGAGTAACTAGTCTTTTCTCGCTGAGAGGTGGCTTTCTCCTGAAAACCACAGATATGGTCCTATGTAGACCAGGCTCCAAAAGAGTGTCCTGCACGGGTCCACTTTTGGAGACCTGTACCCGCACAGTACAGCACCACACCCGCCCGTGCACCCGTGATTATTTCAAAGTTAAATCCGCACCCGCCTGAGCCCATTAACATTCCGCCCGTTACCCTCCGTACCCGTGATAAATTACAATTAGTTTTTTCTATGCACCTCTCAACGCGACAAGCGCTAGGCCTACATGAATTTTGAATTGAAATGAAAAAGTCCGTTTAACACAAAATCAAATCAGATAGATCTAAGCTATCCATACTGTGACGAGCGTGAAAGAGAGAACACGACCACACTATTCAGCAATGTGTATGTGAATGTTTGTCGAGGCGGTTATCTAATGGTGCGTCTGTTTTTCTCTCGGAACTCGGAAATTCCGACAATCTCCCGTTCTAGCTACCACATCTCGGAACAAACATGGCTGCCTCCATGAACACGCTGCTGTGTGTTGTTGCTTTATATTTTAGCAGATTTGGAGTGAGATTATTTTTTCCGAGAGACAAACAAACAAGAAACATGAACTAGTCAAAGCACATTAAAAGCTTTATAAAATATTTTAGCACATTCATAGCAATATTCTTTTTTCGAGAGGCAAACAAACTACAAACAAACCAAAGAAACTAACTAGTCTGGTAAAAATCAGATATTGCATGCTAGGATACTGTTTACGGTCATGATATGGTATTCTCTAAATCGAACACGTGCAGTTATATTTATAACTATTAATACATTTGTTCCCAAATGTGCAATTTAAATTGGTATTACCACAAACTAACGGTCACGCCTATCTAAGGGTAAGATGGGCTGTTTGAATGTGAATATGTAATGTAATGTCTGTACAATTTACCCAAAGTGTGATATCTGTTGAGGTGCAACCCAAAACACCAATACCATATACTGATGTGAGTCAGTAACATACATAATACAGTATAAGTAATTGTTAATTAATTAATACAGATGGTATGAGGTGTGAACCGCCAGACTGGTATGGCACGTTTGGTGTCAAACTGATGGACAATCATCAGTAAAGGGGGAATCAGTCTGGTCATAAATCCCAAAAGGACTGATACAGACCCCCGTACGAAAGCTCGCCAAATGGATGGTCAGCCGTTGGTTCAGGTGTCGAATTCCTGGACATCCCTATTCATGAACTTTAGACCATAAAACCTGGCACCTCAGAACAAAGCCTCGGGAGCAGCAGAAAAGAACATCAGCCCAGGAGAAGAGAAGCCCGCAAGAAGCCCTCCTGAAGCCTGCCGGTGAAGGCCTGCTACCCAACAGAGAACTGCAACCAAGACAAAGTCTTTCACCTTAAAGCTTCACAAGGAGAGAGAATCCAAGGGGCTCCACTCCAACAACCACTCCAAACGCCGCGCCTTCCTAAGTGCCATCATCCCATCAGTTCATCAGCTCTGCAACCAACTGTCAAGACCCCCCCCCCCCCCACTCTGCAACCAAGTAAACCAACTTCCTTCCATTCTAACAATCTAAGTTGTTCTGTTAACCTGCTATATAACTTTAGGGTTGTGTTTCCACAAACTGTGCTTGCTTTGCAGAACAGTATTTCCATTTTAAGGTTACTCATTTAAATTTGGTTATTGCATTTCCATAATTACATTCTGTCTGCTTCTATTCCGTTATTTTGTATTTGTTGTTTGTGTTAAGTGTAATGTCTGTCATGTTAGTTGTACTGTTAGTTAGGAATAAATGCATGTCTTTTACACAACTTTAGCCTCCGTTCATTGAGTGCTCACAATAGTCCCTGCCTCTGTGCGATCTGGCTACTAAGCTCTGAAAGCTCAAACTCGCCTGAAATATCGCGAGACTCTCTCTCCACAGCTGTGAGGGGAGCTTCGCTACCAATCGTTTACGTTACCTGGTGACGCAGCTCGGTGGACGAGTATTCTAACCCAGGTTACTAAGCGATACTGGTAATTAGTTAATCACATTCAAGTCTCACATTAACTGACTCACGGGGGTAACCGCAATTGAGTTTGGAGGAACCAATCATTCAGCATAACAATTAAATAATAATCATCGTTAAATAATAATTAATTCAAATGTAATTAATTTCAAAACATATTGGTGGAGATATTAAAATTTACCTGAGTTAATAATTCCTACCATATGAAGGGATGCTCCATGGGCATCGTTTGGTCCGATGTGTAGATGTATGAATTGATGCGGCAGCAAAAATATGAGGGTCAGGCAGAAAAAGAGTCTCTTTAAACGGCAGATCTGACCATACAGCCATCCGGGGGGGTATGGTGCCTTTCCCAGGCAGCACAGCTGCACCCTGGACAGGATCCCAGCCCATCGCACAACACAGATGCATGTACATATTTTACAAGCAATTTAGATGCAATTTATATGTCAGTGAGCCCAACAGTGAGAATAAAATATCACACCTGGAGGAATCCTGCCCAGACGTGCAACCTGCACAAACACACAAAGCAGGGGGGGGGGGGGGGGGGGTTCCGAACCAAACTGGAATGAATCAGTTATGAAAAGTGGGTAAAAGCCTATTTCAGGATTCCCCAGTTCAGTTCCTGGAGAGCCAGAATCCAACACAATTTACCAGTGGTGGTTCTAACTTCTAGCTAAGTTGAAGCACCCTGGGTCAACCCCCCTTTTAGCATCGTGACCTCTGCCCCTGCCAACAAAAACTGTGTCTGCATGAGATTGGAGCAGAGTGGCTGTTTTTGGCAGCTCTAGCACAGGTATCGTTTGAGGTGCTGCATGAGATTGGAGCAGAGTGGCTGTGGGAGCAGGGTAATGAAAATAAAAAGATGCTTTATTTGCCAAAATACGAGTGTAGGTACATCTGAATACTTCATCTCACATACAATGAGGAAAATCATTATTTGACCCCCCATTTAAGTCCTAAGTTCACCCATTTATAAAGAAATGAGAAGTCTATAATTTCAATGGTATGTTTATTTCACATCAGAAGATAGATTTTCAACAGAGCAAACAAGAAAAAATCATTATGTAACAAATATAAATTTATCTAAGGAAATAAGTATTTGATCCCCTTCAAATCAGCAAGAAATTAACACAAGTAGTACTTAATTAAGTATTAACAGATACCAAGCCAGCATTCACATTTAATGGCATTACTTTGTTTAAAAAATATTCTTTGGTCACTAACCTTTCTAGATCTTCAATCTTATCACCAGGAGAGACACCAGAGAGCCGTCTAAGGATGTCAGAGACAAGATTGTTGACCTTGACAAAGGTGGAATGGGCTACATGACCATCAGCAAGCAGAACTACATGGGAGGAGCTTGATAATGATCTCACAGCAGCAGGGACCTCGATTGCCAAGAAAATCATTGGTAGCACAGTTATAGTTTGAAATCCTGCAGTGCTCACAAAGTACCCCTGTTCATGAGGGCCCATGTTCAGGCCCATCTGAGGTATGCCAGTGAACACCGGAATAATTCCAATGAGGCTTGGAAGAATGTGATGTGGTCAGATGAGACCAAAATCGAGCTGTTTGGCATCAACTCCACTCACCGTGTTTGGAGGGAAAAGAATGCTGACTGTAACCCCAGGAACACCATCCCTTCTGTCAAACACGGAGGTGGAAGCATTATGCTTTGGGGGTGTTTTTCTGTCAAGGGTACAGGACGGCTGCACTGCATCGAAGGAAAGATGGATGGGGCCATGTAGCGTAAAATCTTGGAAGAGAACCTCCTTTCTTCAGCTAGCACTGAAAATGCATTGTGGGTGGGTCTTCCAGCAAGACAAAAACCCTAAGCTGCTTCAAGAAGAAGCAGATGAAGGTCATGGAGTGCCCTAGCCAGTCTCCGCACCTTAATCCCATAGATGACCTATGGAGGGAACTCAAGCTTCGTGTATCCAAGTGACAACCTAAAAACCTTAAAGACTTGGAGGAGATCTGCAAAGAGCTCCTGCTGAGCTGTGTGCAAACCTGGTGACCAACTACAAGAAACATCTGACAGTTGTGCTTGCCAACAGTGGTTACTCCACCAAGTACTAAAGCATGTTTTCCAAGGGATCAAATACTTATTTCCCTAAATAAATTACAAATTGGTTTGTAACTGTTACATAATGATTTTTTCTGGCTTGTTTTGTTGATATATTTATCTTTTGCTGTTAAAATAAACCTACCAGGGATGTTATAGACTTCTCATTTCTTTATTAATGGGTCAATTTAAGAATTCAGCTGGAGGTCAAATAATTATTTCCCTCACTGTATGCCATCATACTCTCCTGTGGGGACACATCCACACACAGGGCAGCTTGGGGTCTGAGTGCTGGGTCAGCCATTTATCAGGCTGTTAAGAGCCTTATTCAAGGGCTCCACAGACATGTGACTATTCTGCCATGGACAGGATTCAAGCCAGCATCCTTCATAGGCACAGAGGGCCTGTCTGCTGAGGCTCACATACAGGAAGACTTGACATCCACGTACTGTGGCTGAGAGGAGCCGGAGAGGCAGAGGAGCGTACACTATTTGCCCAGAGGAGATGCAGGGCCTGTGACCTCAGAGAGCACAACGATTCGGAGGAAGCTGAGGACCAGCCTCAACTGGCCCTGATCCAGGCATCTCAAATGTCATCTTTCAAGCAGCTTCGCAATGGCTGACGGTATCACGCCATTCAAGGCTCGTCAGTGACATTGGCTCTTGTGCCGAACCTCATGCTCAAAGGAAAGAAAATTATATTTAATTGCCTTAATTTGCTTTTAGAAGTGAGGTTTTTTCAGGTGTAAGGGGCCAGCTGCACACTGAAGGGTTCAATGTAAGTGTGTCCAAAACAGAATAACAGCACTTAATAATGGTACCTAAGTACACTAATCTCACATAGGCTGTTATTCTTCATTAAAATTGCAGCTTTTCATCCTATTTACACCAATTTATCAGAGTAGCCCATCAGTTCTTTTAAAAAACAGCTATTTAAATTAGATTATGCCAATTCAGTTCATTTTCATTGCAGAGCCACACCAAAGCTGGACTGGATTAACTGCAATGCAGGGGGCAGCATCAGAGGCATGATGGACCAGGATGACACCCTGGAGAGCAGAGCCGACAGAAAATGACAGAAAGTCACTGGCTGCTCCGGGGAAGACATTTCAGCCACCAGGGCCGCAAGCCGCAGTATAACCTGACGAAGACATTTCAGCCACTGGCGCTGCCAGCCGCAGAGCGCAGCACAACCTGACGAAGACATTTCAGCCATCAGGGCCGCAAGCCGCAGTGCGCAGCACAACCTGACGAAGACATTTCAGCCACCAGGGCCGCAAGCCGCAGTGCGCAGCACAACCTGACGAAGACATTTCAGCCACCAGGGCCACAAGCCGCAGTGCGCAGCACAACCTGACGAAGACATTTCAGCCATCAGGGCCGCAAGCCGCAGTGCGAAGCACAACCTGACGAAGACATTTCAGCCACCAGGGCCGCAAGCCGCAGTGCGCAGCACAACCTGACGAAGACGTTTCAGCCATCAGGGCCGCAAGCCGCAGTGCGCAGCACAACCTGACGAAGACGTTTCAGCCATCAGGGCCGCAAGCCGCAGTGCGCAGCATAACCTGACGAAGACATTTCAGTCACCAGGGCCGCAAGCCGCAGTGCGCAGCACAACCTGACGAAGAGCATTCAGACTCCGGCGAGGAGGGAGTGTGTGCAGCACCAGCTTGATGTTCCCTGCAGCATGCAAATGATCAGCATTTACCACATTTCATCTGCTGACATGTGGATTACAGCCTGATGCTCCCTTACTCTAGACTCTATTTTTTAAAGATCATGTCTCCTGTTTTCTGAATCCTTCCATTAAAAGTGCCTCACAAAACACTGAGCTCAATCAGAAACAATTCTTACTTTCACTTGCTTACCAAGTGACACATTTTAAAGCAGATAATCGGACAACGTTCCTGGGCCTATTGTGACCGTGTCTTTTGTGTGCTCTGGCGATTCTCTGAATGGTGAGGAAGGTGAGTGAAGTCCAAGGTCATGCTTATGCTTGGTTGTCTGTGAACCAGCGGAGTACCTGCCCTCAGAGAGAGATGTCAGCTGATGGTCAAGATTAGGAATAAGGGATGAACGGAGGGAAAAGGAGACAGAATGACAGACAGTATATAATTCTGAAGCTTTACTAGACAGACAGACACCGGCAGACTTGCATACACATTATCAATAATTACAGAGAGCTTCCATCAATGCTTTTTTTCTGCTGTTTGTCTATCTCTGTTCTTCCTGACGATGGAGGTGGCTGTAGCCAATGGCTGTCCAACTGATGAAGGTTAACACCATTAACTGATGGCCCAAAGTCGTACGATCCACCAGTTAACAGATCGATGGTCGAGAGAGACAGCGGGGTCGAGTCAGACCTGCCGATATGTCCTGTAGGAGACAAGGTGGAATCTGTGGCGTTGGCGAGCAGGTGCATCGTTATTCAGCTGACTCTCCATGAACAAATCTGTGCCCTGCCTCACATGCTGACATATTTATGGACTGGTCATATATAGACATAAGTCATTCACCTAAAATCTCAGCTAGAGATGCCTGAAGAAGCAGGACAAGCTGGAGCATCCAGGAATAACTGGAACAACATGGGGCAGGATGGAATTTTCTGGGTCCAGCCAGGGATCTCTGAAAGGAAAATGAGCACAGTGTTTAAGACCTATGTACCAATGTTCTCAACAGCCTACTTATTCCACACATGTACATATATAAATACTTATTGATTCCTGGACCCTCTCACTACTAGGGCTTCACGATTCATCAAGTAACTCAAATAACTCCATTACAAAAAATCCTCAATGCAAATTCTTTGCTTCGATGCTTCGTGTAATCCGCACGACTATGTGCTGCTTAGTGATCAACGTGTTTCACTCGAAGAATCATTACTGTTGCAGTGTGCTTACAGTACACTGCATTACATGTAGCAGGTTTGATCAGAGATGGGGTGTACTCAACTAGATCTATTTCAAGGCTTTAGTAATATTATTTTGCAGATTTAGATTAATATGAATAATATTACATAACTATAATAATATAAATAATATAATATAAAAATTACCCACCCCCTATCCCAACAGCCTTGGGCCAGTAAAACTCTGAGACACTGAATTATCATTATTTCCTCTCTTTCTCAGTAAATCACAGTGTCTTATGGACAGCTTTGTTTGGGCAGCTGCACCATGTTCAGTTCAGCAAGCTGCTGAGTTGACCGACAGCATTTTGAGCAATGTGCTCACTCACATTCACTTACACACACATGAACACGAACACCATACATACCTCATTCAGGAGATACAATCCTGTCAGAACTTTTTTTTTATGCCTCCTATAAATGTACAAGAATACAGAGAATAAAGGCCATTTTAATTTATGCCTTAGTTTAAGATATATGTATACCTTTTTTCAGTAATTTTATTTGACATTGCTTTATTTATTTTTGCATTTAAGAAAGTGTTTTCTTTAAAAAAAAAAAAAACAAAACAAAATAAATATGTACATAAATGCACTATAAGGGTTTAGTTCTTTTGTCAGTTGTTGTATGGAGTTCAATCATTAAAAATGTTCCTAAAAAAGGAAACCCATGAGTTGTTCATTTTAAGAGACCTGTCTGTTTTTCCTCTTTTGAATAGATACTATAGCTCTTTAATAAGACAAAAGTATTTCTTATCCGATTACTCGTTGGAATAATCGATAGAATACTCGATTACTAAAATAATCGATAGCTGCAGCCCTACTCACTACCTCCATTTCCTGCCAATTTTCCACATTATAGATATTTATGATTAATATTTAATGCCTAATATTTGTAATACATTATGTCTTGTCTCCTCTTTTCTATTAAACTTACGTCATTTTTCTTCCAGTCTGGGGCTAGGCGATGTGTATTTCTCTGCACACTGCACTCAATATAACTGTGCAGGTGAAATATGAAAAGTATGAGGACAGGGACACTAGAATGTGTTAGTTTTCGCATATCCCATCTTCCTCTCCTTTGAGATATTTACACGTATAGGTGAGAGTGAAGCTTGGGGTCTGGAGTATTTCTGGAGGTTGAGGGCCTTGCTCAAAAGCAACCTTCCAAACACAGGTACACCAAAGTCTCAAGCTTTCACATAGCATCAGAAAGGAGAACTTCTGGGTGGAAGGTTCACAGTGACATTGGTAGTGCGGCAGTGTGGCTCAGAATCGAGGCCCCTGTACACTGTAGAATGAGGTGCACTTTACCAAAGTCATTGCTGGTTCAAAGACAGCTTGATGCGGGGGGCCTTTGAGTTGATGCACTACACACAGACATTAATCCTGTGTTTGTCAATCGGGGTCACTGTGAAGGAGCAAACAGCATCTTCCTGCTATTGTCTATCCACATCATTAAGTATAAACAGAAGCTTTATCTTACTGAAGCCACAGGAACTTCAGGTGGGAACTGCAGGCCCATTCTTTGCCCTCCTGCTCCAGGGTAAGACACCTCCTGTAACAGATATACTGTAGATGGGGGTGGGAGTATTGTATGACACAAGGAAGGAGAGATCATTGGTGGGGTTAGGGAGTAACTACAATCTGCTACATTTTTCGTTTGATATATAAGAAAGAAGTAAACACAAATGGTTTACTTATTTCTTCCACAGATTAGAAAAAGTAACAGATTCACAAGATTATACACTAGACATATACTGTGCAAACAAATAAGATCCTCTTTTACTCATATAAAGGTGGGGAATACTTAAAGGGAACAGCAGAACCTCGTACATTCAGATTTGACACAACCAGCGGAGGCTCCACATTGCCATCAGATTCAGCATCTTGAGGCATCTGCCTCTTCTCTATTTACACAGTAAGACACCGTTGCACTGATTTCAACAACTTCCTTTGTATTCTGCGTTACAATTTTAATTTTTCCAGACAGCGCAGTACTGTTTAACGTATGTGCGATATATTAAATTATGTACAGTGGAGGAAATACACCATACATCCTTTGGTACGCCCGAGTATTCAAACATACTAGCAAGAATAATTATGTCAGAAACGCGTGAAACGGCCCTGCGCACGCGCGCACCCGCACACGCCCGCCCACGCTTCCAAACGGAAAGCCCGCGGTTTCGGGCGCGTGCGCGGCGTTAACTGCACTTAGTCGAAACTGCTGGGGAGTCTGTGGGAAGAATCTGTACAAGAATCTCTTAAAAATACCCAGAGTAACTGTGTACGTCAATATATTACAATTTTACATAACTACCGAAAACAGTGCTGTAACACTCCATTTTAGGTTTTCTCGTTAAACTTAACTGAGTGAAATCTCAAACCACCGCTTCACGTTTGGAAAAGTTCGGCCCGGTTGGAGCCGGACAGTGTTATACGGCTCTTCTCGCACCCAGGTTCGACGCTGAGGATGACCGGGAGAGCCAGGGCCAGGTCCAGGGGTCGAGCCCGGGGTCCGGAGGGCGCGACTCCGGGCGCGGTGAGCCGCTTACATGCATGCCACTTGTGTGAACTTAATATTAAATTTAATTGAAATTTAAGAGATAAAAATACCTCACCAGGACGGATAACGTTACGGTTTCATGTCTTTAGCCGCCACCGCCGCAGGTCCCGCCGCAGGAGCCCCAGAGACCGGGCGCCGAGCTGGTAGGCCGAGGGAGGCAGAGGATGGCACCGGGAGCCCTGGGCGCGGAGAGTAAGGAACGGGCGCGACTGAAAGCAGAGAAAAACACCGTGATGGGCAGTTAAAAGTGGAGTGGGACATCGTAATGCGTGTGTTAAAAGCGGAGTACAGGCGGTGCCAAGGTTACGAACGAAATTCGTTCCCTAAGTTTGTCTTTAAGTCGAATTTGTAGTAAAAATAATAAAATACATAATTATAATGGTACAGTTAGGGCTGGGCGATATCGCCTAAAAGTAATATCTCCAATTTTTTTTTAACTTGGACCAAATTTCCAATTGTAACAATACAAGCATGATTTAGGAACAGCAAACATTTTGCTTTTCCTGTATTTTTTCCTGGTCTTAGTAGTTTACACGGAGATTCCATGCGGCCAGTGAATCTTTCAGCCCCTGGGCGAAAAACGTTGCTGAGGGAAAACAATCGTTCGCCACAAAATGCTGAGGTAGTTGAGTAAAACAGCACATTCTCTAGCAGCTTCGCGGTTTTTTCACGTGTACTACTTTATAAGCGGGGTAGGGCTACTTATGTAAAATACTTTCGGCTTGGGAGCTCATATTTGGGGTCGATCGTTTTTAGCATCTATAGGCAAACCCGCATTTTTTAAGTGTGAATGGGCGCCATATCTTTGGCGATATGAAATGTCACCGCATCTATAATTTCTTTCCATTGGGGTCCCTTCTTATCGTATGGTACGCAACGCAAAAAAGACGCTGCTATCGTTATCTGAATTTAAGCTGGGTTTTGGAAGTTGTCGCTTGCTTGTGCTTCTCGCATACCTAGGCAGTCCGTCCATTCTGATGCGTGCCTCTGATGGAGATTATGAAATGTTTGTTGTGCTGCTACCTTTGGTAGCCAACGACTTGAAACAAACTTTACAGCGGACAGTAGTTCGTTCGGGGTTTGGCGAAACCAAACCACTTACAAATGACGGAGGTGACGCTGCCTGTTTTCCAGACGAGCTCATCACTTGTTAACGCGTGTGCTGCCATTCTCCTATTGTCGTCCATTGTTCTCCGAACGGGTGGGAAGCCTTGACTGCGGTCTGGTTTGCTATAATTTAATGTACCTCACTTTTTTTTTTGCAGTATAAAAAATTTTGTGAGCATCATTTACTCAGTTGTATTAACCTGAAACTACAATAAATCCACGTGAATCCCGATTTTCATTTTGCACATCGTCTTAAAAAATTCTAATTAATTAATAAATCGATTTATCGCCCAGCTCTAGGTACAGTGATAATAAAAGTACGGTAGTGTACCTCAAGCCGACGAAAAGCGGAAGCCGCGCAGTGTTTCGATGAGGTTCACAAAGTAGTTTGTGCGTTCCTTAATGCCAGCCATTGTATTTAACCCGAATTTGGCAGTCTTCCTAAGCAGGAGCTGTTCGTAAATCGGTAATTTTAATCTGGGTGCCTGTAAAACATAATTGGCCGGGGGGGTGTTACACCGGAGTGAAACACAAACAGGGGGGGGGGGGGGGGTTAAATGCTGAGTAAGATTGTAATGTGAGTTTTAAAGCACCTTAATAGACTAATGTTTTGGGGGGGGGGGGTTAAAAGCAGAGCAAAACACTGTTATGAGGGATTTAAAAGCAGAGCAAGAAACCATATTAGGAGGGTAGGCCCACATCTTACGTTATGTTCCCATACAGCCGTCTTCCAGATATCTGCTGGTTTCCAGCAGGTGAAGATAGGCGAACGAGGGGGCCGGAGGCGGGACTTCTATGACACCGGGATCAATACCCGGCAGGCCATGGAACATGTGAGGGAGTCCAAGACTGGTAGGTGTGCTTGGAAATAGGTGGGGAACACTCTCACAAAGAAGCCACTTCAGTCAACCTTACTGCATGTCCTTGGGACCATAGGAGGATAAGCCAGGGCACACTGACACATTCTGGTTCTGTATGAGACTCACACTTGTGAGCATGTCAGCCTGCAGCACCTAACCGTGTCTACGTTTTCCTCAGCTCAAAGTAATTAGGCCCAGAAATATAGTTATTAGTACACAGATGCCTGCATCAGTTAAAATCATCCAGCAAATCAGCCATAGTGATGCTAGCTACAAGATGTAGTTGGATAGACAGGATCGGCTGTAGTGTGATGCTCAAATCTGGAATCATAAGCCAGTCTAAGTTTTTCATCACACTGAATCATTGAGTCATACTTTTAATGATAAATCATCTGTCCATTTAAAGAGTCATTTGTGTGACTAGGAAGAGTAAGTACATGTTCAACAATCTGTGCGCCGTCCCCTAGGTAACTTTGAGTCATTTGCCAGGTAAGAATTCAGCGTTGCATACATCTGAGATTGTGCCTCTCCCCCAGATAAAATCAATCATTAGGTGGATAGGAATTCAGCAGTGCATACATCTGAGATTGTGCCTCTCCCCCAGATAAAATCAATCATTAGGTGGATAGGAATTCAGCAGTGCATACATCTGAGATTGTGCCTCTTCCCCAGATAAAAAGAGTCGATAGACAGGTAAGAATTAGGGCTGATATGTTTCAGCACTGACGTTGCGATGTGCATATGCACAATAATCATATGGCAGGACGTGCAACATCAAGTAAGGCAAGTAAATCAAAAACGTCTTGCTACAATGTTTTTGCTCCTGAATACAAAATGACAACTTGTGCAGTTCACGTTTTCCATGACTAATCTACAAAAGAAGTCTGATATAAATTGCTCTGTGTATTCAGGTTTTTGGATGCAGAGTTTGTTGCTAGTGAGTGACATGCAGACTCTGCAGCAGAACACCAATCGCAATCTTGAAAGAGCAGTAAAATGTGCAGTATTAATATTGACATTGCATGTTGTACACAAAGGATTGGGATGCAACGGAATACAAGCAATGGCAGTATGTATTCAGAATCCAAAAATTAAGTATATTGAGTCCATGTTACATTTTGAAGAAAATATTTATAATTTAGGTAGAATCGATCCGCTGTAATAAAAAAAATTATAAATCTTTTTAAAATATGCCTGTTTTTGAAATCGTGTACAAACTTTTCCTTGTTCCTTCCAATGCGTCAAAATTAGTCTGCATTGAAAGAGTCCACTTCGAATTCAAAGAAACATCTCAAGATAAGTGGCCCTTTCAAATTGGAACTCAACCTAGCCAGTGATGCACAGGTCCATTCAGGAGCAATCCAAACTCTCCCTGTGCTTTAATTCAACTTGATCACAACTGTGAATAGGCAAAAAGGTACCCGACCCGCTTCTTTCTGTAAATTGTACTTGGTGCACATTCATTTATGTACCCTATGGGCTAGGTAGAACTGTTACATTTTAGTCAAGAACAGAAAGTAATTAACAAATTTACCACCCAAAAGTATTTCTATTACAAAAACAAACAAATGATGCAGCACAGCTGTTTTGCACATGCTGTATGAAAGTATCTGGTATTTCATGGAGACGATATTGAGCAAAGTGATTTGTCGGCGCTGCTTTTGTTGTTGACCAACTTATTTGACACACATTAATAAATAAGTTCTGTTTGGCTATAGTTTATTTTGGGTAAATTTCATCTCATTTTTCATTTTATATATAACAAATAAAAATGATTATTAAAAAAAAAAAAAAAACATTTCAAATAGTCCAAGTAAGAATACAGCGTTACACCTTTGAGACACTATGCCCTGCCCCCCAGGTGTCTCCGGGTCCCCCATCGAGCTGAGGGCCAACTTCTTCCGCCTCGTATCCCGCCCACAGTGGGTGCTGTACCAGTACCACGTAGACTTCAACCCCCCGATGGAAGCACGGCGCTTGCGCTCTGCTCTGCTCTTCCAGCACGAGGAGGCACTGGGTTCCGCGCGCACCTTTGACGGTGCTGCCCTCTTCCTACCCCAGCGCCTCCAGCAGACGGTAACTCTGTCCCTGTGGCCACCCTGTTACCTAGGCAGGACTGTGCTGACCTTGGCTGTCCGGTTTCTGCATAGCTGGTCATAGTGTTATCGACAGTAAATGCGGGTGTCTGGTGCTGTGCAGGTTAATGTGGTGCACTCTGCTGATATACCACCGCAGTGGTCATATGGCTAATCTGGTGCTTGGGCTTAACTTCTCCCTTCCACCATGCTCATGGTCGCCCCCCTATGGTCCTGACCCTCCAAATGTCGTGCAGGAGACGGTCCTTTTCAGCGAGACCAAGCATGGCGAGAAGGTGAAGATCACGGTGACTCTGACCAACGAGCTGCCCCCCACCTCCCCGGTCTGCCTCCAATTCTACAACATCATCTTCAGGCGGTGGGTTGCAAAACCCAATGTACAGACCTCATATCCTCTTCTCATTTTATGTTTAGCAGAGGCTTTTTTCCAAAGTGGGGATCAGGGAGAAGTGTCTGCCAGTCCCTGGAGCAGTTGGGGTTAAGTGCCTTGCTCAAGGGCACAACTATTACATTACTCTGCCAGTAAAGGGAATTGAACCTGCAACCTTCTGATCTTAGATCTCCCACCCCAGAGAGCCAAACAGAACCGGACACCTTCCCATATGATACTACAAGAGGCAAATTTTGACAGTAGTACTGGTGTCAGGTAGGACATGTTGTGGACTACTCATGATCATCTTGCAGGATCCTGAGAACTTTGAACATGCAGCAGATCGGCCGGCATTACTACAACCCGCAGGATCCCTTGAACATCCCGCAGCACAGGTCAGCGGGCAGAATGGAGGGTGTGAGCTTTGGCAAGTGGCCTAAAACGGACAGAAGATGACACACTTGGTCCTTGTGCACGGGCTTGTGTTTATAGGTTGACCATTTGGCCCGGCTTTACCACCACCATCCTACAGTATGAGTCAAGTATCATGTTGTCCATGGACGTCAGCCACAAGGTTCTGCGCAGCGAGACTGTCCTCAGTTTCATGGGCAGCCTACGGCAGCAGTCTGGGCCTCAACGCTTCGTCGAGGCCTGCACACGCGAGCTGGTGGGGCTCGGTGTGCTCACCAAGTAAGCCTGTCACTGACTTGGGATCAGCCGTGCTCTGTTTGCAGAAGCTTGATGGGCTGTCAGCTGAATAAGATTCAAGTCTATGCCTCCCAACTTGCTCATTCTGATGTTAAAAACTGACCCTGCCATAGTCAGTGATGCTTCAGTTCCCTCATGTAGCTTTGTGTCTTTGCCATAGTGATGATAAGTGATAAGTCCCTGGCATTTTCAGTCTATTTACCCTAAAACTGCCAGGTAGATCAGTCTAGTCCGGTGTGGTTCATGAGTCCACCAAAGCATTACAATGAGTCTGGCTGCCTTTGGCCCTGTGAACTTTCACTGTACCTGCCTGACACAAAGCTGTGTCTGTCCTTCTCTGTAAACGGTGTACCAATGAAGTTGTACTGCAAAGTGGCCAGAGAGCAGAGCTCTGATCTCACTGTAAGCTGGTGATATAGGTACTTAGCTGGGGCTTGTCCTTCTCTAACCAGATACAACAATAAAATGTATAGGATCGACGACATTGCGTGGGACCAGACCCCCACCAACACTTTCAAGAGGGGGGACACTGACATCTCCTTCAAAGACTACTACCGGATGGTGAGTGAGACCCAACCTCCAGGCCCTTCAAGGCATCAGCCATGCTGGAACGTTATAGAAAACGTTCGAGTATGGTGTTTCTGAAGGGCTGCTCGGTACGCTGTTCTTGAAATTTTATTAAATGCTGGTGAGAGCTGGCTGTCACACAATAGAGCAGCTGTGCAGAGCTTTGATCCAGCTGTACTGATTTCTGGGATGTCAACTTTGGTCAGCTGGCTGGTGTGAGATTTCAATTTGAAACAAGTCTGCACACACATGCACACTCATTGCCTTGAAAATACAGTAAAACCTCGGATTGCAAGCATAATTCATTCCGGAAACGTGCTCGTAATCCAAAGCACTCGTATATCAAAGCGAATTTTCCCTTTAGAAATAGTGGAAACTCGGATGATTCGTTCCATAACCCAAAAATATTCATATAAATTAATACAAAATATATATATATATATAATATATAATAGATTAATACAAAATATAAAGTAAAAGTACATAAAACAACCTACACTTTACCTTTGAAAGGAATCATGGATGGTGTGAGGGAGACGAGAAAGAGGAGAAGAGGAGGGTTATTTTGTAGGACGACTTTCACTATAACTATCGGAATCACTGCTATCTGTTTGTTCACTGGAATATTTTTCTTTTTGTGTGACTTTAACAAGGATTCTATCCAATGACAGCCGCTTTTGCCTCCTTTTCCATTTCGCGGAAATGTGAACATTGTCGTTAATCAGATTCATCGCTCGCACTGCCCTTATGCACACTGCTTTTCTACAAAATTTTGACTATACGAGTGAGGCACGCCGACTGAGACCGAGCATGGGAAACGATTACCCACAATCCCGCAACAAGAGAAAGAGAAGAACCATTGACTCAGTTGTGATCATGTGATGCTTGGCAGACAAAGCGTATACATAATACTCATATTGCAAGACCTCACTCGTTTATCAAGTTAAAATTTGTTTTAAATTTTTGCTTGTCTTGCAAAACACTCGCAAACCGAGTTACTCGCAGTCCGAAGTTTGACTACTCTGCAGGGTTTGCAAACTACCACAACGCTTTTGACATTCCTTTATGAATCTAAAATTAGCTATTGAGCTGGGCGGTTTGACCACTACTACCTCTGAAGTAAAAAATCTTGGAGTCATGATGGACTCAACACTTTCTTTTGATTCTCATATCAAATACATCACCAAAGCAGCTTTTTTTCATCTCAAAAACATATCTACAATATGTGCTTCTCTTACCTATAACTCATCCACGCCTTTATAACCTCTCTGTTAAACTACTGTAATGCCCTGCTATTTGACATTTCAGCTAAGAACCTAAACAGGCTGCAATATGTTCAAAACTCTGCAGCACGTGTTGTCACGTCTACCAAATCCAGGCAACATATCACCCCTGTACTACACCATTTTCACTGGTTACCCATTCAATACCGCATTCATATTTAGAATAGGAACTATATTCTTCAAACTACACAAGCTGTATGTCATAGTGTCAACTTGAGGGGTGTTTTATAAAAGTTTTTTATATACATTTTGTGTTCTATCATTCATTTTGAGGGACTTGGTTACAACATACTATGGTTATAACGTACAAATTCTTAATGTCCCCCAAGGTACGTTGTAACGAAGTTCGACTGTATTATTAAAAATAAAATCTGATTTTTTTCACAATAAATCAGATTTTTAATTTTAATCAATTTTCCTAATCCCCTACTCAAAATCAAACTATAGATGACAAATAAATGGTTCAAAAGTTTTAACTTTATTTTGTTTTTTTTTTTGTTTTTTTTACTCTGAAGTGCCAAACAAAATATGCTTGTGAGATGGCAGACCACGTCATTGTAAACACTTTTAGAAATTTATAAAAACTTTTAGCATGTTAATGAATCCCGGCTTTTCCACAGTATGTATGGGCACCATGTCTTTTGCAATATACATCGCGACAGCGTTTATCGCCTTCCACCGTGCCCCATTCTTATATGGCACACCGTTCGAAATCGTGTCAGGGACGGTTGCTTGCTTAACTTTGTATGTTGTGCTGGTGCTGCGGGTATTTTCATTTCGCTGGGAGCTGTACTTCTCCCACTCCGCTTTGTGCCTCTGCTTTAGGTGCTGGAATAAATTTGTCGTGCTGCTTCCTTTGTAGGGATGGGCATTTTTGATCATATTTCATTTCGACTAATCCACAGGTTTGAGAAACGAGTACTCGATTAATCGGGGGTGGAGTTTAAGCAAAGGGCGGGGCGTTTGCGTCACAGTATACAGTAAACATTTAAAAGAAGTAACAGCATGAGGTGAAGCTGAAGGGCTTTTTCTACATGACGCATTGTATATAAAATTTATCACATAGCCTAGGTACATAAATGTGTAAATGTTATATTACAAATTGTATTTATCTACACAAAATGCATGTGAGCTTGAACTACGTGCCAATCATAAAGTAGTGGATGCGCTTCTCCCGTTACTTTAAAACAACGGCAACTGAAGCCCCGCAATCCTTGCAGTGACCGTTTTGCGCGATGGGACAGTATAATTGGGCTCAACGTAATTCATTAAACGTTTAAAACCTTCACCTTCAACAAAACTAATAGGCAGCAAGTCTTCTGCTGTCATTTCTGCTATTAACTGCGTCATCTTCTCTGTCCTGCCTTTGTCGCATTTCTGTCTGATGGTGAAATCTCTTATGCTTGTCTGACTGCTGGTAGTGGCATCGGCATCATCTGCTTTTTTGTGTTTATGTGCAAGATGATAACACATCGAACTCGTTGTGGAGTTGTAGACGATTGTGGTGCTGCACATCTTACACTTGACTGTTTTTTCGTCAAGTTTTTCAAAGTGTTGCTAGACATCTCTGCACGCTTTAGAAGCCGTTTTCGCTCTGTGCTTCGGTCTTGTCTCTAGACCGCAACTTCTCACAGCCGTAACCAATCAAATATCAGACTACCGCCCAAATACCAGCATAACCAATCAGAAAGAATGAAAGTAGTTTAATTTAAAAAAATGCATTTTTAGAGCCAATTGATCGTCATTTTCATGCTCGATCGTCGCTGATGGGTTCGAGTAATCAATTAATCGAGTACTCGTGCACATCCCTATTCCTTTGGTTGCAAGTTTTTAACTTTGCAATGAGGACTTGTTTGGTCTGTGTCCGATGGCGCAAAACCGAACCATTTAATTGCCATGTTGTTTGTGAATCCGCTACAGTGTTTGGGTGCGGCGTGCTAATTTACCAGTGAAGAACGGCTGAAAGAGGCTGAAAGCATGAGTGCCACGACAGATGCGTGAGAGCTGGCAACCAAACCTGAAAACGTATGTTTACGGTTTCACTGTAAAAAATATTACTTTATACAGTTGTTAAAAAAAAAGTAAATAACAAAATCACCAATAAACTGTCTGTTTATCCAATATTTTATAAAATACTGCATTTGAAAACTTAAGCTTCACAATTTCAGGACAGAGCAGCTACTCTGTTAGGAACCTTACGGCTTTTTGGTTGAGGGTGCTAGATTCGCTGCTGTTATCATCACTAATGGCATATTAGTAATAATAAAAGGGCTGCATAAGCCGAAGTACGTCTTGTTTTGCGGTTAAAGGAATTTGATGTTTATCGGCTTGGCAAACGGCAGTTTGTGTTAATTGGACAGTTGTGCCTTTTACCACACACCTTGCATGAGGGCAGTGGTACATATATATAAACTGATTTAGCAAATTTGTTTTACTTTTTAATTTGCCACTATATGTAACCAGGTTATTTCTGTTTAACGTGTATAATGACATAAAATCTATTTTGAATTTGTTCATTTTTCTATCACGACTTGGCGTCGGAATGTTTAGAAAATTCACACAACTCAAATCGGTTACATATACTATATAATGACAAGTATTCAGATTATCACTGAAGCCTTGAAGAAAAATAAAATGTTCTTTTATAAACAGGCTGTTGTATAAATAGGCTGTTGATATCGCAGCGTTAACAGTATACTGCATATCCATATCCTGGCACACAAACACACCAGTAATAACTATGGCACCGGTGTACTGTCCACCCGTAATGTGTAGCAGTCAATTTTGAATACGAAAGATTCTTTCTTTATAAAATGAAATTCATTTTGTCCGAAGCCTAAACTTTTACATACACGCTAAACCTGTTTTTAATTTATGGAAATTCACAATAATTTACCAAATACCGTAATGTAGTCATAAGTAAGCAATTAACATGAATCTGTAACAACAATTAGTTCATTACAGTACCGTGACATCAGTGTTTCCCCTAGGTTTACAGCTTTGGGGGGGACAGACGGACACCTACAGGATTCATGGTGCTCATGTGTTTCTTTTAATCCTCTGGGGTCGAGTGCATTGTCGGCGACGCAGCGTACTTTTCGCGTCTATTTCAGTTTATAAATCGCTGAAATCTTAATGTAGGATCATGAAAAAAACGCTGGCTAAATCCATAATCTGTCTTCTTTTCAAAACGTCCATTGTCGGAAGTATTAAAGTTTAAATTGGGTTAAATCAGCAAAAAAGTAAACCATGTTATCATACTTTGTTTTACCTGCATCGGGGGCGTGTAGTACCACTGTCACCCGAAGATCGCTATTCACATTATAAATAGCAGCATTAGCGCGTATTCAGATCGCATTTGCATGGTAATTTGATGAACAGCGCAGTGGTGAAACACGATCCAGATGCATCCCCATCAGCACCATAAAAGGGGGTGGGGGACGTGGCCAGGTGACCATGGCTCATTCATATACATGAAAGTTGCTACATATTCAATGAAAGGAGCCAGAAATAGTGACATGAGTTAGCTTTTTCTTATTTATTTATCCAAATGAATGTTGCAACTACACCATTTAGTCATCTTCATGTAGCCAAGACTTTGGTGATCAGATATCTGGGATCAAAACAAACTGCCAGCATTGCTTACTATGTACTTCTATGTTTCTGCAAGTGTTCCAAACTGCATTTTGCAATGTCTATACTTTGATGTCAAAAATCTGACATATTTACTATATACATTAAAATAAAGATGAGTGTAATGGCAAAACAAATATATAAGAAATAATTTATTTGCCATGAATTAAGTTTGAATTATGAAGAAATGTGTGATCATGCCCCAGTCAGTGAAAGTGTGTTTCCTACCCCTAGACCCCAGAGGGTTAATGACAGCAGTCAATATAACAACTGAAATAAACATCAGAACATTTCTTTTTATGGCAATTATACGGAGAATGTGCAGCTTTTGTCACTGCAGTGTATCTTTCTGGGCTTCTGGAAGAACATTTCTAGAGCCTCTTGATATGGGAAGTCCGAAACGTCTGGCCCATGTATTGAGATCCGCATGCAGGCTGCAAGATGGTCTCCTTGCAGCCTATTGCGGATGTTTGTCTTGACCTGCAAATACATTAACTGTTAGGCTTTAAAAGTGATAGCTGTTTAAAATAGTGATACAGTGGTACCTCAAAACTCTAACTTAATCCATTCAGAACTCCAGATCGAATCCTAAAAAGTTCGAGTTCTGATGAAATTTTCCCCATAAGAAATAATGGAAAACCAATTCATTGGTTCCCGGCCCCAAAAAATTAAACCTAAATGTTTTTTGTTTTTTTTACACATTTAAACACAAAATGAACCGGATAAAACAAGAAGAGTATATACTGTACTAAACACATCTAAGCACATTTATCAAAACAATAATTTGTAAAGTAAGAAAATAAATGTATCCAAACAATGTGTAAAGTTAAAAATAACAATGTGTCCTGCCCCGATCGTCCGCTCCTTCTGTGTGCCACGCCCCTTCGTTAATCCCGTGTGATCAGCTGTTTCTGGTTGTTTTTATTAGCTCTCGGTATTTCGTCCGCGTTTCACTTTGTTTTCCCAGTCCGGTCATTGTATTGTCCATCTGCGTTTTGCCTGCCTTACCTGTAATTAAACCCTGTATTCCCCGATACCCTGACGTCTGCACCTTTGTCTCTGTTCCGTCCCTGCTTGGCACGACAATATTATTATAATTAAATATATGAATGGATTATTATTAATATTAAAATAATGAATAAGAAATCTATTTTAAAATGTATTTTATTATATAATAATTACTGTTACTGTCTATCATTGTCTAAATGTATTTTTACTGTCTAAATATACACTCACCTAAAGGATTATTAGGAACACCATACTAATATGGTGTTTGACCCCCTTTCGCCTTCAGAACTGCCTTAATTCTACGTGGCATTGATTCAACAAGGTAGAAATGTTGACCCATATTGATAGGATAGCATTTTGCAGTTGATGGAGATTTGTGGGATGCACATCCAGGGCACGAAGCTCCCGTTCCACCACATCCCAAAGATGCTCTATTGGGTTGAGATCTGGTGACTGTGGGGGCCATTTTAGTACAGTGAACTCATTGTCATGTTCAAGAAACCAATTTGAAATGATTTGAGCTTTGTGACATGGTGCATTATCCTGCTGGAAGTAGCCATCAGAGGATGGGTACATGGTGGTCATAAAGGGATGGACATGGTCAGAAACAATGCTCAGGTAGGCCGTGGCATTTAAACGATGCCCAATTGGCACCAAGGGGCCTAAAGTGTGCCAAGAAAACATCCCCCACACTATTACACCACCACCAGCAGCCTGCACAGTGGTAACAAGGCATGGTGGATCCATGTTCTCATTCTGTTTACGCCAGATTCTGAATGTCTCAACAGAAATCGAGACTCATCAGACCAGGCAACATTTTTCCAGTCTTCAACTGTCCAATTTTGGTGAGCTCGTGCAAATTGTAGCCTCTTTTTTCCTATTTGTAGTGGAGATGAGTGGTACCCGGTGGGGTCTTCTGCTGTTGTAGCCCATCCGCCTCAAGGTTGTGCGTGTTGTGGCTTCACAAATGCTTTGCTGCATACCTCGGTTGTAACGAGTGGTTATTTCAGTCAAAGTTGCTCTTCTATCAGCTTGAATCAGTCGGCCCATTCTCCTCTGACCTCTAGCATCAACAAGGCATTTTCGCCCACAGGACTGCCGCATACTGGATGTTTTTCCCTTTGCACACCATTCTTTGTAAACCCTAGAAATGGTTGTGTGTGAAAATCCCAGTAACTGAGCAGATTGTGAAATACTCAGACCGGCCCGTCTGGCACCAACAACCATGCCACGCTCAAAATTGCTTAAATCACCTTTCTTTCCCATTCTGACATTCAGTTTGGAGTTCAGGAGATTGTCTTGACCAGGACCACACCCCTAAATGCATTGAAGCAACTGCCATGTCATTGGTTGATTAGATAATTGCATTAATGAGAAATTGAACAGGTGTTCCTAATAATCCTTTAGGTGAGTGTATATATATATATATTATTATTTTATGTATTTTTTTTTTTTTTTTTAATACGGTGGCCCTAATATGTTGTCGTGGGGATCAGGCTTATGACTGGCTGAAAGAGCCACTCCCAGTTTTCATGTGAGACCTTAATGCTGGGCCCCAGTCTGATCGATGCAAGGCTCATCCTGTCCTTACAGCAATATGGCCTGGAGGTCACAGACGACAACCAGATACTGCTGGTTAGCAATGTGAAGAGGCTGGGGCCATCAGGTCAGCCGCCGCCAGGCCCAGCGCTTCTGGTCCCCGAGTTCTGCTACATGACAGGTAAGTGTCCCGACCCTAAGACCTGAACCCCCCCCCCCCCCCCCCCCCACAGATTGCACTTTTCCACTTCTACGTCTTCTCAGGTCTGACGGACAAGATGCGCAACGACTACAACATCATGAAGGACCTCGCATCACACACACGGCTGACCCCCGAGCAGCGTGAGAGCCGCCTCTCCCGCTTTATCGGCAACATCCACAGGTTTGGACCCCATCCCCATGTGGTCATCCCTATCCTCGTCCCAGTCTGGTCATCCCTTTCCCATTGTTCCCATCTGGCTGCTCGCCGCCTATGCACCAACCCTCACAGCTGCCCCCTTTCTCAGGAGTGCGGATGTCCAGAAGGAACTTGGCAACTGGGGACTCAACTTCGACAGCAAGCTACTGGAACTGCGGGCTCGTGTACTCCCAGCTGAGAGGATCATGCAGGGCTCCAGGACGGTGAGCGAGAGGGAGGGGTGTCCTTCCCACATTGTCCTGGAGCACTTGTGTGTAAAACCAGGGGAACCTGATGGGATAACTGGTGCTAAGGGACAAGATCACCTGAGGTACCAAGGGAGCCCCCAGAGACTAATTGGCCATGACTGACGCGTTAATGATGGCTCTGCTCCTTACAGTACGAGTATAACCCCTGGGCTGCCGATTGGTCCAAGGAGATGAGGGGCTTGTCACTGATTAACTCACGTCCACTGGAGAATTGGATGATGTTCTACACGCCCCGGAACTACGAGCAGGCACAGGCGCTGCTGCAGACGCTGGGCCGTGTGTCTGGCCCGCTGGGGATTCGCTTGCAGCGTGCTGTCATGTAAGAGTCGGGCTGCCGTGGTCCATTTAATGTTTCTGTGGTGCTTTATGGTCACAGAAGGGATGGGTCTCATCTGCATACTGTAATTGGACCTTTGCAGGATTGAGTATGAGGATAAACAAGAGTCCCTGTTGAGGGCGTTGCAGCAGAATGTCGGCCCTGGAACGCAGATGGTGAGTCTGACAGGCATGTTTGACTGCCACATGTTGGTGGAAAGGGCAATTGGAAGACAGATGGGATTCATTTGAGCTAGATGAGTATCAACACTTTTTAGGTACATCTGTCACTTACATGTGTTCTGCTATTCCCCTCTCCTCCTGTAGGTGGTGTGCATTCTAGCCACCAACCGCAAGGACAAGTATGATTGTGTGAAGAAGTACCTGTGTGTGGAGTGCCCCACCCCCAGCCAGTGTGTGCTGGCTCGCACCTTAGGTCGGCCCCAGGCCCTCATGACCATAGCCACCAAGATTGCTCTGCAGATGAACTGCAAGATGGGTGGGGAACTCTGGAGCGTTGAGATTCCGGTGGGCTTGTCCTTCATGCCGGGGGTGTAACTCAGGGGCCAGGGTTACACTGAGCCCATATCAGGGGAAAGGTTTTTGAGCCGGTAACACTGAGCTTGGCTGCTCCAGACACTCAACCCTGACTTCTGCTTTGGCAGCTGAAGCAGCTTATGGTGGTCGGCATCGATTGTTACCATGACATCTCGGCGGGGAGGAGGTCCATTGGGGCATTGGTGGCTAGCCTCAACCCAGGGATGTCACGGTGAGCCCCCGTGTTATTCCCATTCTTTCTGTCTGTCTGTCTGTCTGTCGGAGTCACTCATATTACTTGTTGCGCTCACAGGTGGTTCTCCAAGTGTGTCCTTCAGAGCCGAGGTCAGGAGATCATGGACAGCCTAAAGGGGGCACTGGAAGGCAAGCAGATTGGATTGGGGGACTGGGGATGAATGAAGCCTTGCTTGGGGTTCTGCTCACACTCGTAGGGATATCAGTCGGCCTTGCTACCTTGCTCACACTCGTAGGGATATCAGTCGGCCTTGCTACCCTGCTCACACCCGTAGGGATATCAGTCGGCCTTGCTACCTTGCTCACACTCGTAGGGATATCAGTCGGCCTTGATTCCCTGCTCACACCCGTAGGGTTATCAGTCGGCCTTGCTACCCTGCTCACACTCGTAGGGATATCAGTCGGCCTTGCTACCCTGCTCACACTCGTAGGGATATCAGTCGGCCTTGCTACCCTGCTCACACTCGTAGGGATATCAGTCGGCCTTGCTACCCTGCTCACACCCGTAGGGTTATCAGTCGGCCTTGCTACCCTGCTCACACTCGTAGGGATATCAGTCGGCCTTGCTACCCTGCTCACACTCGTAGGGATATCAGTCGGCCTTGCTACCCTGCTCACACTCGTAGGGATATCAGTCGGCCTTGCTACCCTGCTCACACCCATAGGGTTATCAGTAAGTCCCAGGGGTCTCACTTCGTGTTCCAGCTCTTTCTCTTACTCCCATTGGATGCAGGCGCCTTGGTTGCCTGGAGGAGGTACAATGACGGGCTGCCGGCACGCATCATGGTGTACCGTGATGGCGTGGGAGATGGCATGCTGCAGAGTGTCGCAGACTACGAGGTGGCACAAATCCTTGAGTGCCTCCGAGCCGTGGGTACTGACTACAAGTGAGTAGCAGAGGTAGCAGGGCTCCAGAAGGGGGTGGGGCTCTGAATGGAAGACAAGCTGAAAGCTGGTATCTGTCTGAGCGGCTGGAGGTGTGAGCCTCTGTGCTCTGGGTGCAGGTATAGCAGGGGTCTTGTGGTTTTTGGATAGCCTCTTTCCCCGGTAATCAGTGATGTGACCATGTGCACGCAGGCCCAGACTGACCGTGGTGGTGGTGAAGAAACGTGTGAGCACACGCTTCTTTGCCCGTATTGACGGGAAGCTGGCCAACCCACCTCCGGGGACTGTGGTTGACATTGAAGTGACCCGACCGGAGTGGTGAGAGGATGTCACAGGAGGGTGGGAGGGGGTGGAGAGTGGCGCTGCTGGGGCTGGGAGATAACTTCTACATGTATGTCAGGTACGACTTCTTCATCGTGAGCCAAGCAGTGCGCATGGGCAGCGTGGCCCCCACCCACTACAATGTAGTGTACGACTCCAGCGGACTCAAGCCCGACCACATGCAGCGACTTACCTACAAACTCTGCCACATGTACTTCAACTGGCAGGTAGGTTCTGCCCGGCCCTATCTGCATGGGACTTTCGCAAGATCCTGTCTCCTAACTGTGGCGCCTCCTACGGCTATTATAGGGGATTATTCGTGTGCCAGCCCCGTGCCAATATGCCCACAAGCTGGCCTTCCTGGTGGGTCAGAGTCTCCACCGTGAACCCAGCTCCAATCTGGATGACTTGCTGTTCTACCTCTAGGGGGAGGTGCTGTCACTGGTGCCAGAGTGTTTGTTCAAGCATGTTTGTGTGAATTGCCTTTTCTGCATTAGGGGAAAGTGATTTTTGCAACCTGATTGTCATCTTAATGATCAGCTGGCAAACCTTAGATCAAGTGGTAGATTTCTGAGTTATAGTTTTGGAATGATTTTGGTTTAATTGTATGTTTCATTTTGATGGCTGATGTATTTCTGTTATTTGGGCTGTTATATTTAATAAAGAACCCCCGTTATCTACTTTGTCTGTCTGGACCTTTTCCTGTGCACACCCTACCCACATTATATTCCTCCCTTGTATCCATATCCCATAATTTATCTCTGTGAAATGCAGGCCTAGTAATGACAGGCTAACCTGTATTCAACTGATTTAACATGGAGGTATGTGTGGAAAACGAATTGGGGAAGAGGTGTCTCCTGATCACCGGGTTCATTACATATCACCAGCCAACAGAACAGAGTCATCTTTGTGTTGGAGAGGTTTATACTTTGACGGTAATTCTGCTTACAAAGCACCTGGTCACATGACATGCAGGGTATTGATGGGACAATACCCACACAAAACAGTATGAGTTGCAGCAAGTACCTTTTATTCTGCACATTGGGAGTTTTGAAAGATGCTTAATTATACTCGTGTGGTGGAGTGGAATCTGTAGATCAGATAGCTTTCTGTTATGACTCCACAATGTCTTTAATTCGTTCTTTAAGCTTCAGCTGAACATCTGGTGGTATGTTCAGTGGTTCAGGCCTGTAGGCATGAAAACTGTAGGGGAGTCTGCTGTTCATTCCAGATATCACCCACCCACAGGGCTGTACATGCTAGACCGATCTGTCAATGGGGCTCCCATAATGGGGAGAGTCTCCCCACCTTATAAGTCTTCAAAAGGTCATTACATGGCACCTGTCCCAATGTATTTACGGGAACTTGTCGTTGACCTTAAGGCAATAGGATCCTGGGTGATGTCATTCCATGATCAGGTGGCCCGTCTGGCTGCCGCCAGCCTCTTCCACAGCCTCTTCCCCTTGGAGAGCAATCCCTTTTTCCTCTTGGAGATTGGGTTTTGGGGGGCCATACTGGCCCTGATGGCAGGTAGGTAAGGGCCAGGACTGGGGGAGGCTGTGGTCTGGGGAGGCTCTTTGCTTTCCTGGGGCACCTGTGGGAGATAAGTATGGGAGGGCTTTCAGAGTGAGAACCCCACCATGACACTCCCAGTTCAAGTTTACTATCAGTTTGACAAGTTAGTGTCCAGAATGATACAGTGGTTCCCTGCCAATTAGCCTACATGGGAGCATCAGAGAACAGCTTTGCGAGGTAATAGTGTACTGTTTGTTGTATGGAGAGCCGGTGTACATAAACTCCAGTATACACATATCTGAACAGAACCAGAATAATCAATTGCTTGTTTTCCAAGCACTATATTCAGTTACCTAAACATCTGGCAGTTTCCTTCAACTCCATTGGTTCATGCTACTTGCTGCCTTTTCTCCCACCCCTTTAGCTCTTGTCAACTTTGTTTTTGTGGAACTTTTGGTGCGGAACAGGTAGGAATTCAGTGTTTTTGATGCACAAATTTCACCTTCTGGTTTTTGGAATGAAGTTGGTTCAGGAATCAAGGAGTAGATGCCTGTTACAACTCTAAGGTCTTTCTATGCTTCACCAGAATGTGTCAAAGTGACTTGCTCATTACTATGTGAGGCATGAGGTCAAACATTTCAATACTAATCTGTTCCCCATACATCTCGCCAGATCTATAGTGTATTGCTCAGCTGTTCTGTTTTGTTCATTCTCCTTTTACTCTTTTTGGATCAAACTGAGGTAATCACATGATCATAGTTCCAACAGCTATGGTCCGGCAAAAGTAGTGTGCTTACAGTTTGGGTGCCCGTCAGATGGATCTCAACATTGTCAGGCACTTCTTCAAGGAAGTTGGAGGGAACTAGGCCTCTTTGTCCATTTATTTCACCCTACAGGAGAACCCGGAGTAGAGAGAATCATCATGGTAGGAATTAACTCATGGCTCACGTCCTGATGTCCGCTGAACCTCAGCCCTTTGTTTCATAGGTTAATGTGCAACATGTATTAGTGCCTCATCCAGACTTACGTAGTAAAAGCCATCTTCATCAATTTCCCCCAAGATGGTTATGATGTCGCCTGCAGAGAAGGTCAGCTCGGCCTTTCAGCAGAGACAGAACAGAGCTCTGTGAGATTGATCAACGTATGAGTTACACATCAAAATAGTATCAGAAGGTCTTGTTGGGGGCCCCAGTACCTCCATGTCAGTATTGGGGGAGTTCTCCCTGGGGTCATAATCGTAGAGTGCCACCATCTTCCTCTTGGGTGTTGGGGGATGTCGACCACCTTGCCTCTTCCTATCTTTATGAACCAGAGTAAGAGACAGGGCAGGAAAAGTGTCCTGGATTGCCAAATGTCTCTGATTCACCCATCTGCGTATCACGGTTTAATGTTCACAGGCTGATCCTGGATCAGAGCACTGCATGCAGGTCAGTTACCGATTTTAGCTACTGGGGTGCTGAGGGGAAGGAAGCCCTGATGAACTAGCTGGTCTGTCGTATTCTTGTCCCCCGCTTCAATCTCTGCCACCATGTTGCAGGGGACGAGGCCCGTTCTACCATTAATCTCTCCGCAGTAGAACCCATCTCTGTCCTTATCACCAAACACCTGAGAATGGACCAGCCACTGTATCATGACAGGAAAGATTCCTGCTGCTCGCTCATTCGACCAGCTACAAGGCAAGCTTTTGGATTTTTCTTCATTGGGCCAGTTTGCTTGCATGCTGAGCTTTACCCTCTATTGTCAAACCTACCTTCAGGATCTGCCCCTCCTCGAAGGAGAGCTCCTCAACTGCCCTATCATGGTTGGGGGACATCGAGAGGGGATCATAATCAAACAGGGCGACAAATATCCCAGACGACTCCTTGAGCCTTGCTACTCCATCATGCTGTTGACCAAGGGCACCATCTACAGTGCAGTGGGAAAAAAGTATTTACAACTAAAACTTGGGGTGGCTGCATCGGAGACAGCTAGTTTTGTAAAGCTGGTCCACTGGTTCCTCCAAAGAGACCCACGTACCATTTATGTGCTCTGAAGATCCATTGTAAAATGAAGGCCATAACTTTCTTTGTGCCAGATTGGCATCAGAACAGGTCTGTTCTTTGGCAAGTGATAGGCTCTCCTCACTGTTACTCTCAGGAGTGATCTCTGTGGGAAGCACCCAATCAAAACTTCATGCATTGATAATTCTGCCTCTCCATATGCTGAATGTTAATAACATTCTATTATTGTACAGTCTGTTAAAACTGTTAGATCCCACAGAAGTACTGTGAGCAGCAGAATCTATAACTGCTTTTCTGAGTGGGGGAGTGTCCTCTGCAAGAGCTACTCACTGACCAATGGATGGGACCGTGATGGCTCTTCTCTGGTAGGATCCACTGCTACTGGCGGACCTTCGGTTTGAGCATGTATCCACTCGGGCAGACCGGCCCACACGGCGACAGCTCCCTAAAATCTTAAAACAATAAAAACTCCTCATATGGCAGCCAGTAATCCAGTACTAAGTTCTGATTTAAGTTGAACTGGTTTAGCCCACCTTAAGCACACTGCGGGGGTGGACACCCTCCTTGTCCATCACTGAGTGCAGCTCTTCCTCATCCTCCTCCATGATGGCGGACAGGTCTGAGCCCCGGCTGCTCTCACTGGGGCAGTCCACACTGTGCCCTCGCTGAAGCCAGGAGCAATGAAACGTTCTTGGCACTGAGAAGTAACTGAAACATTCTCAGCACGGTATTGCTAACTGTCATAATTATATGCTGGATATCCTTGAATTTTAGTGGAATTATTAAATGATTTTTTAATTTCAAGTGACTGAACTGACAGTAGAGTGTTTCATTTATCCAGCTTAGTCCAGTGGAATGTTTTATTGAAATGTTACTGTCACTGGACTGTTTAATTTACTGAAATCTTACTTTCATTGCTCTGTTTACACTAATTGGAATGCTTTTGGTACCAGATTATTTAAATTGCTGGAATGGAAGTGTTCTTACAAATGGATTTTTATACACAAAAACCACAAAAAAATTGTAAAAATTAATTTTGTTCCAGCGAAATACGACTTGTGAAGGTCCGTATGTGAAATACGACTTGTGAAGGTCCGTATGTGAAATACGACTTGTGAAGGTCCGTATGTGAAATACGACTTGTGAAGGTCCGTATGTGAAATGTGACTTTAAATCTTGCTTTACTTCATACAGTACATGGCTCACATTTTTCCCCATTATGTTCTGCTTATGCATGTAAGCACACATCAATATTTTCAGATTAAAGGGGCACTTTGTATATATGTTGTGTCTGGAGGTGCACAAGTTGGTCACCTGTCTTCCAAACTCGGAGTCTGTAAGGAACTCATGCACAGAAGTTCCTTTCTGTCTTAAGTTTTCATGCTCATGTTTATCCTCTTCTTCATCTGAGCTCTGAATACGAGTGCCATAAATCATCTAGCATAAAAAAATTGCAGCATATAGCTAGTGACTGTAGCCACACATTGCACTCTGGAGCACCACACTGACAATTGACCCAGAGCCCCCGCTGAGCCCAGGTTATGCAGCACGCCTCCATGTTAACAGGATGACGGATAGGTGGCACTCACAGTGCTCATGTTGGATTCTGCCCTCTGTGTCGCCTCTCTCGCGATGGCCTTGATGATTACATTGGGAATGGGGGCACCTTGAGGCTGCGGCAGGATCCTCTGGGGGGAAGGTGAGCGACGAGCTTGGAGGGGTGGAGCCTCCAGGGTTGGAGGCACTAGGGTAGGTGGTGGGTGACAGCCCAAAGCCCAGGGCTGGCTGGGTTCTGTGCATTGATGGGCTGGATCTACCTCCCTGTCCTGGCTATCACCTGATGGTTCGAACTGAGCCTGGGGAGTACTGTGCAGCGGGTGTGGTTGTAGAATGCTCTGGTGTGGCTGGAAGATGGGCTCACTCTGGGGGGTGGGGTTGGGGATGTGGGGGTCTGTAGAGATACTGGGGAGTGGCAGGTCAACAAGGCGGGGGCAGACTGGAAGTAGGATGTGTGGAGCTGGGGGCGGAGCAGGAGGCACCATCAGCCCCTGGCGGATGGTGGCGACCTCTGAATCCTGGGACTCGCCCTGCGCTGATAGGGTCCGAACCACAAGCTCTCGGACCTCAAGGTGCCAAATCCGGTTCAGTTCCACAGTTACATGTTCTGCTGCAGGATACATCACTTCTGCAATCTGCCGGGAAAAAAGTCATTTATTTCCAAAGTCACTCACACAGCTAATAAACGATTTTTCATTTGTGCCTTTTTTTTTTTTACCAAGCTAATCGCGTAAGAGCGGTTTCCCAGCACCACTAAACACGATGCTGTGTTATTCATGAAATGTCCACTAGGTGGTGACAGTGCATCACATAGGCCCCGTTCAAAGTGTGACCTGCAATGAACTGTGATTGTTATGCTGCCAGTTTACTCAAATGTTTCCTTATCACAACCAAAAGGTTTATGATACATTAAATACAAAAAAGATACTCCTATGTAACATCTTTTCATCTTTGTCTCCCTTGGCTTGTAGATTTATAGTAATTACTGAGAAATGCCACTTGATTCTATAAGTCCGTACATATGGTTCATGTATCACAGGTGATCCAAGCCCTACAGATGTCACACATGAGAATTCCAACATTCCTTAGATATAAAGCTATTGTTTCCGTGACAACGGCAGTGACATGCTGTTACCCTCTGTCCTCTGGTGCACACAGCGTAGCCGGTGACACAGGCACCATTGGACGTCCCCAAGGGTGTAAGCGCAGGTGGCTTCCAGCTGACATGCAGTTCACCTGGCGTCTGCCCGCACAGCACCTGCACCTTCTGGGGGGGCAAGGGGGGACCTGGGGTGGGGGGACAGGCACAAGAATAAAGAGAAATGAGGGTGAGAGTCCCGTCCACTTTAAGGTTATGATTGCTGGAACAGCATGTACACACACCGCTGGGGGTGGAGGGACAATTATTGGGCCGGCCTCAGAATAACAAAGGAGGTTTGTTGATTGGTTGTGGGTGTGCTGCAAATGTGAAGCTCCGAGGGAAATCCTTTATGATAAGACAAAACGTACCCCAGGGGCTGGTCTGACCCCACCCCCCCTTTCCTGAAAACTGCTCCATCCCCACCAGCGCTTGGGGTGAGTCAGCAAGCCCCCTTCAATCACGCCGAGACATCACATGGCACATGATGTGATGAAGTGGCAGTATTTATATTATAGTGTTGTATGATATTCCCAAAGGGGGTAGAGTTTCTGACCTGCAGGCAGTGTGCAGAGATCCAGGTACGCCGCTCTTTGCTCACGCTGCTCCAGCGGCAGCCGCCAGGGAACACGGTGCGGCCGTGCCACCACAGTGACCCGGTACACTGTCATGGGGCTGAGTCCACACAGCCGACAGCGGTATCGACCTGGGCCAAGCAGCACACGCTCGACCCCATCCAGCAGCACCGCGTGCTTGTAGTTGCTGTCGCAGGGCCACCAGGACAGATCGGCGGAGTGCTGAGTGACATTATGGAGCTGCAGATGTGCCGGAGCCAGGACCACACCGTGACCCACCAGCAGGCTGCAGCGGAGCTCATCGGAGACGCCGTGTTGCGTCACACAGCGGATCGAGATCCGATAGGCCTGCGCCGACAGCTCCAGCTTCTCAATCAGCAGCTTGCGGCGGCCCGTGGGGGGCATGCGGAAACGCACCTCCTGGTCCACAAGGACATCATAGGCGCTGATGGCCGTCTCGTTGGCGCCGCCCCCCTGGCCTGCCGGGGGCTCCCAGCTCACAATCACACTCCTCGCCAGCTGTTTGATCAGGGTGATTCTGCGAGGGTGGGGTACAAGCTCCTCCTCCAGCTCATCAGCATGGAGGCTCCGCCTCCCCTCCTCCCTGTCAAGCTCCGCCTCCTGGCTGTCATCAGAGCCTGGGGTGGGGGCCGCATCCTTGTCCTGGACAAAGTCCACATAATTGGAGGGTACCAGGCCCCGCTGGCCATCGGGCAGCTCCCCTGAGACACAGAGACGCAGCAGATCAGGTGGCCTGTCACATCCCAGCAGAGCAATGCACAGACATTACCCAACATCAGGAACAGGCCTGTAAGCAGGCACCTGGAAAAAGCCCGGAAACAGGACATTCAACGCCACCTTACTGACTGCACGAAAAACAGAAAAGCCACCCAATCAGCCAAAATAACAACACTTGTACAAATACACACAATCATGCACTATGGACATTCACATAATCAACACCCCTCTTTAAGGTCACAGGGCAACCGGGCCTGATCAGACATATCATGCTGCACAACCTCGGTAGAAGCCATCATCATCCATCGTGCCATAGATGTAGAGGTACTTCCCAGCCACAAGAGGGAGCTCTGCCTCCGGGTGGTCATTGGGGCCATCATAAGGGTTATAACTGGAGGCAGAAAGGAAGAGTGCAGCGTGTCAGGTATGTGGGCAGCACTGAGTAACAGCATTGAGACAATCACCTTCATACAAACTGAAAGGCACACTCAGGGACTGAGGATACACAAGGGTGCCAAAGTGACTGAGTCGCTGGACAAGGTGGTAACAATGGCATCCATTGTTTCCATAAAGGAACCCCAGCAGAAACATGCCTTGCCATGACTTCAGCTTACCTGTAGCGAGCGGTGCAGAGACGGACTTTGCCTGTGAATCGGGCCTCAGACCTTGTCGTTCTGCTCAGGTCACCGTCCATCTGGCGGGGGCAGGCAGAGGGTTATAGCCATCTTAAGAGTGTTAGGGTATGATGAGCACATGATGTGGGTGATTATATGATAATTAATTCCAGGTCACACATACTATTGTCATACCTTTTAAGATCTTCAGTAAATGGCTAAATTTCATATGACCATAGCTGTCAAGTCTCCCGTTTTGGCCGGGAAACTACCGTATTTTACCCCTCTTTCCCGCCGTCCTCCCGTATTAGTATTTTCCCGTAAATCTCCCGTATTATAATATCATTTTTAAAAAATTCCTCTGCCTCTCTAAACTGAACTGTCAGTAGCCTCGAGAGAACTGCCTTTACAACTGCATTTACAACATTAACCAGGTCATAAATGCGGAGGTTAAAATGACAATGCTGTGTGCCAAAAACAACGTTACTTTCACCTTCTGTGACGACTTCAACAAGGATACAAAGTCTGCAACAAATCTGTATAATAAGTCATTAGTGAATGCCAGAGAGCCACATGAGTGAACATGAGAAATTACAAGAAAATGTGTAATGAAAATAAAATGTAAATGACAAGTGGTTATTTTAGATTTCTTGTACACCTGTCTTAAAATGTAAGGGATACTGGAGCTTGGTTGGGGTGGTGGGGTGGCTCGCGGTGGGTGCCGGAAAATTTCCATTATTTTCAAATTCAAAACTTGACAGATATGATATGACAGAAGTACACATCAGCGGGGCAGCCATGAAATGCTCAGTTTTTCACATCACGTGACAAGTGGGATGAACAGGGTGGTCAGAGACATCAGGTCACGGGTCAGCAGAGCCCCCGGCGAGCGGCAGACCACTGGACATCAGAGCGACGGGCTGAAACCCGGGACGCACTTCTGGCTGGGAATCCCGCTGGGGGCTGGAAGACCCACCCAGGGCTGGGGGGGCTGCCTGAGTCCTTCCTTCACTGGTCGGGGTCCCTGGTAGGAGCTTGGGCTTCAGCCACCGGTCACCAGAATTTGTGTGGCCTGGAGTAGCAACACAGACACATTGGGCAAGTGGCCATATTGATGGTAGGGCAGGTTAATGCAGCCCTACACAGCCAGGTAGGTACTGCAGGTACCATGGAGCCGCAGAAAATAACACTTTCGCTGCTTTGGGTCGGTCTTATCATAACATATTCATCACTCATTTTACGCTGAACTGAACCAAAACAGATAAATTCTTTATTGGCCATTTAAATTTTTCCCTCTTCGATTGTCCCCCATAGTGCAGCATAGCTGGAGCTAGAAGTTAAGGGCCTACAGGCTTGTGATCATTCTGCTGAGGCCAGGGCTTGAACCAGTGACCTTCTGATCCCACACACAGAGACACAGAGCCACTATGCCAGGGATGGGCAATCTTATCCAGAAAGGGCTATTGTGTATGCAGGTTTTTGCTGCATCTCCCATATTAGGTTACTAATTACAGAAGTGATTGGCTGAAGGGTCCTCACACCTGGGTCTGAGCAGCTGACCTAAAGGTTACCCCAAAAACCTTACACACCGGCCCTTTGCAGACCCCTGCATTAAGGTGGCTTACCTTCCTCAACCTGGGAGGCTAGTCCATTGAGAATATGAATCAGAGTCTTATCCACGGGACCAAGCGGTTCGTCTCCAACAGTGTCCGCCGTTCCAGACTGCAAGCAGAACCTTTCCAGCTGCTGGTATAGGAGGCTGAATTGCTCAGCTTGAGACTTACACCTCATCTCCAGTTCCTGAACCCTGGCCTGCAGTGGACAGGCGACAGACAGAAAGAGCAGAATGCAGAGGTAAAGATGGCACACAGCGATTAGATGGAAGGATGGATACACAAAAAACAGATGTTTGCAAACAACACCAAGTGCTTAACGCCCGATTTAACATCTAAACACTCGCTATCACAGTGCAGTGCTGCCTGCCAGTGACTGTCTGAGGACGGAGCAGGTAGCACAGTATAACACGGACATCATCGGCCTGACATCAGCTAACAAGCCTGTTGTGAATTTTCCCATGTGAAGAGCCACATGCTTCTGCAGGGAACAGAGGATTTCCAGTAGCACCCCCCCCCCCCACCCCGACGCAGATCACAGAGCCCCCAGTCACCACCACTCGCATCACGTGGCTGTCACCAAGGCAACAAGGCTGTGTTCCAGCAAACACATGGTTCTTTATCTGTCTGTGTATATTCATTGGGGTGTCTCCACATATTCATCAGGGGGGTTGCATACATATTCTACATAGAATATCTGTTGATGTTTGCCAGTGCATTTCCTTCATTAAGGAGACAAAAAGGTCCGTTGCTCTAAACATCACCATTGACCTCTCACCTCTCAGCTCTGACTCACCTCTAGCTGGTGCACCGTGCCGTCATGCTCCTTCTCAGCCTCTATCTGAACCTGCACCCTGCCCTCATGCTCCTTCTCAGCCTCTACCTGAACCTGCACCATGCCCTCATGCTCCTTCTCAGCCTCAACCTGAACCTGCACCGTGCCCTCATGCTCCTTCTCAGCCTCTACCTGAACCTGCACCATGCCCTCATGCTCCTTCTCAGCCTCTACCTGAACCTGCACCGTGCCCTCATGTTCCTTCTCAGCCTCTACATGAACCTGCAACGTGCCCTCATGCTCCTTCTCAGCCTCTACCTGAACCTGCACCGTGCCCTCATGCTCCTTCTCAGCCTCTACCTGAACCTGCACCGTGCCCTCATGCTCCTTCACAGCCTCTACCTGAACCTGCACCATGCCCTCATGCTCCTTCTCAGCCTCTACCTGAACCTGCACCGTGCCCTCATGTTCCTTCTCAGCCTCTACATGAACCTGCAACGTGCCCTCATGCTCCTTCTCAGCCTCTACCTGAACCTGCACTGTGCCCTCATGCTCCTTCTCAGCCTCTACCTGAACCTGCACCATGCCCTCATGCTCCTTCACAGCCTCTACCTGAACCTGCACCATGCCCTCATGCTCCTTCTTAGCCTCTACCTGAACCTGCACCATGCCCTCATGCTCCTTCTCAGCCTCTACATGAACCTGCACCGTGCCCTCATGCTCCTTCTCATCCTCTACCTGAACTTGCACCATGCCCTCATGGTCCTTCTCAGCCTCTACCTGAATCTGCAGAGGACACAGAGGACACACTCTATGCCCTCTATACAAAGGGACATGCATGGCCAATGACCTTTTAATGATCAAACAGTGACCCTCACTTGAGCCCCCTCTCCCCTAACCCCACCTGCCGTTCAAACCAGATAATCCACCCGAAGCTAAGCAGGTTTGGGCCTGGCTAGTACTTGGATGGGAAACCAACTAGGAAATTGGGTTGCTGCTGGAACAGGTTAGCCCATCCTGTGCTCTGTGTGGATCCCAATGCCTCAGTGCAGTGACAGGGACACTGTACTGAAAAAATGGTGCCATCCTTCAGATCTGAAGGTGTGGTGCCTTCTGATGGAAGCATGCCAACATAACACCCATTTTCAAAAAAGGGGATAGAAGTAATTTGTCAAACTATAGGCCAATCAGTCTAACTTGTATAACTGGTAAAGTTATGGAGGCTATAATCAAAGAGAAAATGGTAGATTACCTGGACTCAAATAACATTTTGAGGGATAGCCAGCATGGATTAAGGAGAGGTAGATCCTGTTTAACAAATCTTTTGGAGTTTTTTGAGGAAGCTACTCAGGAAGTTGATGATAAGAAGGCCTATGATGTCATCTACTTAGATTTCCAAAAGGCTTTTGATGTTGTCCCCCACAAGAGTTACTTAAGTTACTTAAACTCAAAGCGACAGGTATTTTAGGAACTGTAGCGACCTGGATTGATAACTGGTTAACAGATAGGAAGCAGCGAGTAGTTATAAGAGGCACAATGTCACAGTGGGCCTGCGTTCATAGTGGGGTACCGCAGGGTTCAATTTTAGGACCACTATTGTTCCTAATTTACATAAATTATATAGACACCAATATATACAGTAAACTGGTGAAATTTGCAGATGACACCAAGGTGGGTGGTGTAGCAGATACTGAACTAGCGGCTCAGCAGCTACAGTGGGATCTTAATTTAATTAGTGACTGGGCCGATACCTGGCAGATGAAATTTAACATAGACAAATGTAAGGTACTCCATGTAGGGAGCAGAAATATAAAGTACAGGTATTTTATAGGACCTACTGAAATAAAGGTAGCTGATTATGAGAAAGACCTTGGTGTGTATGTTGATGCTTCCATGTCTCATTCTCGCCAGTGCGGGGAAGCAATAAAAAAGGCCAATAGGATGTTGGGGTATATCTCCAGGTGTGTGGAGTTTAAGTCAAGGGAGGTAATGCTAAGATAATACAATTCCTTGGTGAGACCTCACCTAGAATATTGTGTGCAGGTTTGGTCACCATATCTTAAAAAGGACATTGCGGCCTTAGAAAAGGTGCAGCGTAGGGCCACAAGAATGATTCCTGGTTTTAGAGGAATGTCATACGAGGAAAGGTTAGTTGAGCTAAATCTGTTCAGCCTCAAGCAAAGGAGGCTGAGGGGGCACATAAACCAGGTCTATAAGATTTTAACAGGTTTGGATGCTGTTCAACCGAATAGTTACTTCAGCATTAGTTCAAATACAAGAACTCGTGGCCATAGGTGGAAATTAGCGGGAGAACATTTCAAACTGGATTTAAGGAAGCACTTCTATACACAGCATGTAGTCAGAGTATGGAATAGTCTTCCTGATAACGTAGTGCAAGCTGAATCCTTGGGTTCCTTTAAATCAGAGCTAGATAAGATGTTAACAACTCTGAGCTATTAGTTAAGTTCTCCCCAAGCGAGCTCGATGGGCCGAATGGCCTCCTCTCGTTTGTATAGTTCTTATGTTCTTATGTTCTTTTGAGACAAAAAAAAATGAGGTCCTGATTCTGTGAGATCATAAAAGATCCCTGGGTATCTTTCAAAAGAGTTGGGGTGGTACCCTGATGTCTTAGCTTAATAGTCCACTGTGGCCCTATCAAATCAGGCATCCGAATCATCCCCTATACCTAACTGGTGAATTCTCTCCTGCCTCTTTTCCACATTATCTACTGTGTGGTGAGTATACTGGCACAGAATAGCTGTCGTGGCATCATCCAGGCGGGTTGCTGAAGGGTCCCCAGGGCTTTGGGTATTGTGAAAAGCACTGTATAAATGCAACTTTCATACATTCATACCCCCCCAAATAGACATTCTGTAGCTCACCTTCTGCAGATGTTTGATCTCCTGCTGTCTGGCATGAAGAACCTCCAGCGCCAACTCGTGGTCTTTCTCCAGCTGCTGTTGCCTCTCTGCAGCCTCATGCATATGCTGGGGAGAGGGTAAGGGAAGCGGGAGAAGCGGGGGCAGCGGGGGTGGGGTCAGTAAGCATGGAGTGTGTCCCAGTGTCTATCCCACTGCCAGACACTATGCTGACCCCCTGAGGCTGGGGGATGTATTTCCACCTGCTCCAGCTGCTGTAGCCTGCTCTGCAGCTGGCTCCTCTCCCTCAGGGCAGAATCTCTCTCCTGAATCACAGAGGTACAGGTCTCCCTGAGCTGCTCATAGTCTGACTTCACCTGCAGGTAGAAAGGTTGCCGGATCACCCAGACACCACGTGAGAACCACAGCCAGACACCACGTGAGAACCACAGCCAGACACCACGTGAGAACCACAGCCAGACACCACGTGAGAACCACAGCCAGACACCATGTGAGAACCACAGTAGAACCAGATGCGAAGAGCTTCTGACAAGCACATCACCTGATGATATCAAAAGCAGGTAATATGCCACCTGTCACCTATCACCTGGATCTATGTCACCTGCTTCTCACAAATGTATTACATCAGTGATTCTCACCCGCTCATACTGCGAAGCCCTCTGGATCTGGCTGGAGAGCTCTTGGTTCAGACGACTCTTCTCCTGCAGGGCTTGTTGAAGCTCATTCTTCTACAGATGGAAATGGAGACAAGCTTACAAGCTTGATCTCTTCACACAGGAAGTCATTCTACTGCCATCAGATAAATTCATTTGTCAATAATGGCTTAAAAGAGATGAGAAGCAGGAGAAGCATCTCAAAAGCACAGTAACTTCTACAGGTGTTGGCTGAGACTGCGGCCCAGTGTGAAGGAGGAAACAGGCATGGGGGTAGGGGGAGGAGAAAGTAACAATTTCCATGCCAACCACCAGCCCATAACCATCCTGTGCTGCATGAAAAATGATCTATAAGTCTAATGGAATCAGCCTCCCTCAGTCAGACCATCCTCCCCAGTGGGATCAGTCTCCCCCAACAGGATCAGCCTCCCCAGAGGGATCAGCCCTTCCATAGCGGGATCAGCCTCCCCCAGAGGGATCAGCCTTCTATAACAGAATCAGCCTCCCTCGGTGGGATCAGCCCTTCCATAGCGGGATCAGCCTCCCCCAACAGGATCAGCCTTCCATAACGGAATCAGCCTCCCTCAGCGGGATCAGCCCTTCCATAGCGAGATCAGCCTCCCCCAGCGGGATCAGCCTTCTCAGTGAGTTGAGAGCTGAGCTATATGGTCAGCAAGCCAGCTGCCAAAGCCAAGTGCAGGCGTGCGGGAGGAGGCACACTGTCACACGCTCCCACGAACACGGCAAACGGCGCGGGACGGCACTTCAGCACACGCTCCCACGAACACGGCAAACGGCGCGGGACGGCACTTCAGCACACGCTCCCACGAACACGGCAAACGGTGCGGGACGGCACTTCAGCACATGCTCCCACGAACACGGCAAACGGCGCCGGATGGCACTTCAGCACACGCTCCCACGAACATGGCAAACGGCGCGGGACGGCACTTCAGCACACGCTCCCACGAACACGGCAAACGGCGCAGGACGGCACTTCAGCTTGATCACATTTCCTCATTGCAGTCAGACTATCATTGTATGCAAACCATTAAGTAACACCTGCAATACTCATGGGTAACCGATTACAGTATTCACAGGTAATTATATACAATACTCATAAGTAATGACTCATGATAAACACATTTACACGTTCACAACACTCACTGTACTACAGATCAACATACTCAAATAAAATACTCACAACAGACAGTCCTGACCAGTCCCAGGCAATAGAGTGGCATATATGAATATGAGTAATGACAGGCAGATTTAAAGCTGCCACATCCTCTCTGTGAGTGCCTTCATCAGCTAGTGCTGAAGCCGGCTCCTCACACACACTGCAGGTGAAACGAGAGACAGGGAGCTGAGGAGGACAGCTGGGTATGTATCTGTACACCTGTGTAACTGTGTGTACCTGTGCTGGTCTGTACGCCTTTGTGTCTGTGAGGGTCTGTATGGCTATGTGTCTGTGTGTACCTGTGCTGGTCTGTACGCCTTTGTGTCTGTGAGGGTCTGTATGGCTATGTGTCTGTGTGTACCTGTGCTGGTCTGTACGCCTGTGTGTCTGTGAGGGTCTGTATGGCTATGTGTCTGTGTGTACCTGTGCTGGTCTGTACGCCTGTGTGTCTGTGAGGGTCTGTATGGCTATGTGTCTGTGTGTACCTGTGCTGGTCTGTACGCCTTTGTGTCTGTGAGGGTCTGTATGGCTATGTGTCTGTGTGTACCTGTGCTGGTCTGTACGCCTTTGTGTCTGTGAGGGTCTGTATGGCTATGTGTCTGTGTGTACCTGTGCTGGTCTGTACGCCTGTGTGTCTGTGAGGGTCTGTATGGCTATGTGGCTGTGTGTACCTGTGCTGGTCTGTACGCCTTTGTGTCTGTGAGGGTCTGTATGGCTATGTGTCTGTGTGTACCTGTGCTGGTCTGTACGCCTTTGTGTCTGTGAGGGTCTGTATGGCTATGTGTCTGTGTGTACCTGTGCTGGTCTGTACGCCTGTGTGTCTGTGAGGGTCTGTATGGCTATGTGTCTGTGTGTACCTGTGCTGGTCTGTACGCCTTTGTGTCTGTGAGGGTCTGTATGGCTATGTGTCTGTGTGTACCTGTGCTGGTCTGTACGCCTTTGTGTCTGTGAGGGTCTGTATGGCTATGTGTCTGTGTGTACCTGTGCTGGTCTGTACGCCTGTGTGTCTGTGGTCATTTATACGCCTGTGTGTTTGTGCCAGTGTCTGTCCCCTCCCCGCTCTGATGCGAAGCAGGCATTGATGAGACCGCCTAACAAACTAAGCCAATCACTACGCTGGAATTCCTGACTGGCAGCTAGAGTGGAGATAAGAGTGAGAGAAGGATGTGGAGCGCAGACTTGGCACAGACACAGACAGGTAGCCATTAGTATGGCTGAGATGGACACGGGTCCAATCAGATTTCAATGACTATTTTTATTTTCATTGATTTCACATTGATTTTCACATCTCCCCATTTGCACTGCTGCAGAGGGATGTTTCTGTGTAACCTGTCTGTCCCACCTTACAGGTTTCATCTTCATCTTGCTCTAATCTAGGGCTGCTTTACTGTTATCTTTCATTAATTACTGACAGAAAATTACCATCATCTCTCCTTCATCACCCGTTTCTCAAATGTACCTTAAGGTGCAATGTCTTCAGGAATGTGACACCACAGTCTGCCGAAACAGCAGAGTGAATTCTCCCTCATCAGAGTGTGACTGCGCTGATCTATAGCCTCACAGTCCTACAGATCTACAGTTCCACAGTCCTAAAGCTCAACAGCCTCACAGTTGTACAGATTTGTTGCCTCATAGTCCAACAGATCTATAGCCTCACATTCAACCAATGTACATCCTCACAGTCCTACAGATCTACAGTCTCACTGTACTACAGATCAACATTCTCACAGTCCAAAAGATCTACATCCTTACAGTCCAAAAGATCTATAGCCTTACAGTCCTACAGATCTTCAACTCCACATTCTTACAGATCAACAGATGTACAGTGCTACAGATCAACAGTTCCACAGTCCAACAGATCTGCAGTCACACAGTGCTAAAGACAGCAGCAAGACAAAACGTCAATACTACAAAACCCTTTAGAGTACAAAAAACTGGACCTAGGCTCTTTAGTGTACTTTACTGAAGACATCAGCCACGTCTAACTCAGCTGATGTCTTCATGCGTGGCATTAGTCCCCCCCCAGGGAGACTCACCAGGGAGCGGCACTGCTGCCTTTCATGCCTGAGGGTTGCCACCTCCAGCCTGAGGCACCTGTTCTTTTCCTCTAGGAGGCGCCAGCGCTCTATGCTCTGGGGTGGCAGCACCCTGAGTTGCTGGGTTGGGAGGTCACTCCGTAGCTATGGGGCCAGGTCCATGGGGGAAGAAAGGAAGGAGAGAAAAAGGGCAAAGAAAGAAACCAGGGGGATGTATGGAAGAAAAAGAAGTGGGAACCAGACTCCAGACTTTACTTTTTATGCATCAGAAGGTGGGGCTGTTTCCTCATGTTGGCCAAAGCCTTCTATGATGCCAGTATGCATGCTCTCCTGTGCTTACATGTTCTTTTCCATGTTTTTGTGCTCATTTTTCAACCCACATTGTAAAGACACACAATGCACATGATCAGAGGAACCGATGTTGGTCTTGGTGTGTGACTCTTTGAGTACTCTTTTGTAAAAAAAAATGTATTTATCAGTTGGCAGCAACTGGGGTTAAGTGCCTTGCTCAAGGACTTAAAGGCAAAATCATACTGGTAGCCATGGGATATGAACCAGCAACCTTCTGATCACAGGCATTTCTTGTGTTTATCTTCAGTCTTGTTTTTATTTATATTTATCCTTGTACCTACTGCTGTGTTCTGCCTGTAAGCTGCCATACAAAACTTCATACAATGTCAATAAACTGCTGTCTTATGTTATCTCTTACAGTGTCCCAACCCACAAAGACTTTACTGAAGCGAGAGATCTAAGTAATACTGTTTACTTAGCAGAATAACGTGAGTAATACTATTTTCTGAACAGAATTATCTGAGTAATTGTCATGTTGGCAGGCAACAGAAGGAACAAAGGATCCAATGTGCGAAATACCCGTCAATATTCCAGGGGGGGTGGTCCCATTTCCCTATTGTTGCGCAATACCGATCTTGAGACCCCCTTAAAATTTTGCTTTTGAGGTCTCATGGGTTAATCGGGGGTGTCAGACCCCCCATATTTCGCACACTGTAAGGATCCAATCTGCAGCCTTTACAGACATAACCCCTGCCCCTTTATTTATGGTGGGAATAAGTGCTGAAGATCTTGGGGCCGCATTTATAAAAAAGTTGCATAGAAACCATCTAACATTTCATTTCTGAAAAGTGCGTGTGAGTCAGAGAAAATGAACGCAAGCAGAAAAAAAAATGTGTGTACGCCACTTTCACAGATGTGCAATCTATAAATCAAGAATGATCCTGAAAATATGCACCGCTGAAAACCAATGCATGTGTGTGGGGTTTAGGGTCGTGAGACAGACATATTGAGTGCCCAGCAGTGCCCTCTGCTGGCCAAACAGGAACAGGCGGAGGTAGGATTTGACAGTAATACTGCTTGCTTAACGTGTATTTGAGGCTAACTAAAAAGGAAGGGTTACTATGTCTTTTCGGTGTATGCACACAACCTTCGGAACAATCTCCCATTTAACATCAGCTCATCAATTACTTTTTTCAGATCTGGACTGAAAACCCACTTGCAGGCTGGCTTGTGCAGCAGATTAACAAAAGTCTATTGTTAATCTCTGCTTTCTCGCTCCTGTGGAGTTATTGTTTGTTCAGGCACTATTATTGTACAGTTTGGTCTTAGTCAGTAGTTACCTGCAGATTTTGTACCGCACTTTTATAAATTTCATTTGTTTTTAAATGTGCTTTATAAATGGGAAAATTTACTTACTTGCTAATACTGTTTACATACTTTGCCATCCATGCTTGCGAATATCTCATGGTGTGTTTTTGTTGATATTCAACCTTCATATTCAAATCTATAGTCTGATACACTATCTGGACAAAAGTATTGGGACACCTGGCCATTACACCTACAGGAATTTCTAAATCCATAGGCATCAATATGGAGCTGGTCCCCACTTTGCAGCTATAACAGCTGCCACTCTACTGGGAAGACTTTCCAGAAGATTTTGGAGTGTGCCTCCAGGAATTTTGCCCATCCATCCAGAATTGTTGCTCCCACAAAGTTGGAAGCATATAATTGTCTAAAATGTTTTGGTTTGCTGAAGCAGTAAAAAAACCTCCCTCCAATGACACGAAGGGCCCCAGTCCAACCCCTGAGAAACAGCCCCATACCATTATCCCTCCTCCACCAAACTTTACAGCTGGGACAATGCAGTCAGGCAGGTAATGTTCTCCTGGCATCTGCCAAACCCAAACCCAGATGGAGTGGTGCTTTACACCACTCCATTTGACACTTGGCATTGTGTTTGGTGATGTGAGGCTTGCATGCAGATGCTCGGCCATGGAAGCCCATTCCATGAAGCTCCCAGAGCATGGTTTTGTACTGGGGTTAATGCCAGAGGAAGTTTGGAACTCTGCAGCTTTTGAGTCAACAGAGTGTTGGTGATTTTACGCACTATGCGCCTCAGTGCTCTGCAACCCCACTCTGTTATTTAATGTGGTTTGTCACTTCATGGCTGAGATTCTCTTGTTCCTAAACGCTGCCACTTTGCAATAATGCCACTTACAGTTGACAGTAGAATATCTAGCAGAGAAGAAATTTCATGAACTTCAAAGGTGGCATCTTGTGGCAGCACCACACTTGAGACTCACCTTGTCTCTGACGCGTGGGTGGCCTGCGCTCCTCCTAGAGATGAGTGACAGCTGTCTCTGAACCCACAGCAGCTCCGCCCGGGATCTCCTCAGGAGCTCCTCCACATCCCGTGACCTCTGACCTCCCATAACCTCCTGCAACTCACATGCGGGACCACGGATGAACAGGATGCACAAATATGAGAGCACAGAGCACCCCTACCGAGGGGAAATTACATCATTTCCTGTGTGTCATACCATCACAGTAGCGCCTATGTGACAATGGCGATCTGGTCTACTGTGTTCCAGGCAGTAAACAGTGTGCCTCCTGTGCAGGGATGTTAATCTCTTACTTCCGTTCACTTACATAACGGATTATACTTCAGCCAAACTGAAACGAAAGCACTGCAATTTGTCCGAGCTGCTGAGCCAGAGCAAAGGCCTTTTTAAGTCGTGCAGTGAGATCAGAGTGCCAGGGCAGTCCCCATAAACATACACCTGACAGAGCAGCTCTGAAGCAGCCCCACACCACTTCACGGAAACCTTTCGCTAATAAACCTTCTAAACTGAGGAATGTAATTTCTCTTTCATAGGGGGCCAGTCTCTTCACACGCTGGATGAGTGCAGGTCACATTTCTCTCCTGCCTTCCACCAGGTGGTTCTTAAGCTCCCAAACATGGTAAATGGGCTGCATTTATATAGTGCTTTTCTACTCCTACGAGTACTCAAAGCGCTTTATAATTCATGCCTCACATTCAGCATCCACACTCACATTCATACACCGGTGGCAGAGGCTGCCATGCAAGGCACCAACCTGCACACCGGGAGCAATTTGGGGTTCAGTGTCTTGCTCAAGGACACTTCGATGGGGTCAGGAAGAACCAGGGCTCAAACCTGCAACCCTCTGGTTGCCAAACGATCTCCTGCGCCACCATCTTCCCCAAACACAAAAACATGCAGTCACAGTAGTGCAGTTCGTAACCCTGCCTGCAGATGGCGGTCTCACACAGCATGTGTGGTCACACCAGGAACCTGAGGTGACAGGCTGGACATCTCACAGGATGAGCGTACCTTTAGGGTGAGCCGGCCCAGGCAGGGGCTCGAGCTGCCAGCCTCCATCGGGGCCATAGTGGCGCCTCCAGGCCTTCTGTCTCGCTGTCTCAGATGGAAAAGATGTCAGAGAAGAAAACAAACCGCCATGTTTTCCTTCTCACCTTATCAGCATCACATACCAGCTCAATACCTGAAGGAGGAGGAAGGTAAGCAGTACAAAACACAACTAGTAGAGACAATTGATGATGATGAGAGCAACGTTCTAACCTCACATTCGCGTAGTACGTACATTTAGCCAAAGTAACATACATTTTTGAGTAGTACGTACATTTATCCAAAGTAACATACATTTTTGAGTAGTACGTACATTTATCCAAAGTAACATACATTTTTGAGTAGTACGTACATTTATCCAAAGTAACATACATTTTTGAGAAAGGAGAGTCATTCAGGCTCTAGAGCAATTGGGTTTAAGGCTCTTGCTCGGGGGCCCAACAGTGAAACCACGTTGCTGGCCAGAGATTTTGAACTGATGACCTTCTGATCACAGGTAGGGCACCTAAACCAGCATCCAGGATCCGACTCGGTACCCTGAGCATGTGCTTGCATGTTAAGGTTCTCATCCAAGGTCACATGTGGTGTGTAAAAGGCAAAAAACGGCAATGCCACCCCTGCCGGTACTTCGGCCTGGTAGAACCGCCTGGTAGAACCGCCAGTGAAAACCCCAAACATGTTGACGTACCTGAGCCGATGTCATCTAATTAATGCCACAATGCTGACGTCTTACACTATGGGGGTGTGCGGTGGAGTCAGATCCTGGGGGCGGGTGGGGTGGAGTCAGATCCTGGGGGCGGGTGGGGTGGAGTCAGATTCTACAGGGCAGGGGCTCAGCTGTTTCTGCTCCTCCTCCAACGTGAGGCGGGTTCCTCCTACCGACATAGACAGAGTCTTCTTACTGAAGTGGTTAGCACCCCACCAGAAATGAAAAGGGTGTTTTCACAACAAATACGTGTACACTCACACAACCAGATGTGTGTGCACTCACATGTGTGAAAAAAACACAAACACCAGCAAGCATAAGCAAGGAGAAACCAAGATATCATCGCTTCACCTCGGCTTTGCAGTGGATGTGAAATTATATTTACTCATGTAGAAATACTATTAATAACTGCTGTTTTGTATTATTAAAAGCAAATATAGATGAGGCTGCAATAATACTGCATCCATTCATCCATCAATTTTCCAGACTCACTTGTCTTATGCAGGGTCCAGCCTCATAAATGCACGGTACACTTTACTGAAGAGAGCAATAATACTCCAGCCTCATAAATGCACGGTACACTTTACGGAAGAGAGCAATAATACTCCATCCTCATAAATGCACGGTACACTTTACTGAAGAGAGCAATAATACTCCATCCTCATAAATGCACGGTACACTTTACTGAAGAGAGCAATAATACTCCAGCCTCATAAATGCACGGTACACTTTACTGAAGAGAGCAATAATACTCCAGCCTCATAAATGCATAGTACACTTTATTGGACAGAGCAATAATACTCTAACCTAATGAATGCACAGTACATTTTACTGAACAGAGCAAAAATACCCCAACCTTATACATGGTGCACTTTACTGGACACAGCAACACTTTGCTCATTCTCTTTACTCTTGATGATTATTCAGCTAAACTTAACACAGTGATTAAAAATCTTGGTGTCAGTTTCATACAACCCCAGTGTTTGCTTCCCTCTCAAGGGGCAGCTTGTCCATCTGTACTGGGCTGTAGATCATCTTCCTATCAAGCTCTGTAGCTAAGTGTTTTCCGGCAAATACTTGGTATTCTGAATCACCCGCAGTCATTACGTCCACATTAAAACCATACTTGGTCAGTTTAGCTTACAGGGATAGGGATACTAGCTCTGGGTAGTTACTCAGCCAGTTCCTCACCTGGATCATGCTGCATAGCTGGTCCTACTGAAGCTTCTGTGTGCTCCTCGCCCTGCTATCTTACAGACATGCTCATGAACTGCCTTGATCCTTCCCCCTGCTGGCAACCACACCAAGTGAATGAATGGGGGGGGTGGTGGGGGGTCCAGCATCTAACAAGGCTGAGAACAACCCAGGATGGGGCACCAACTCATCACATGGCACACTCACACACCATTCACTCATACAGGCACTTTGGCAACTCCAATTGACCTCAGCATGTTTAGGGGGAAACCGGAGTACCAGGAGGAAACCCCACAACGACACGAGGAGAACAAGCAAACTCCACACACCTGGAACCCTGGTGGACACTTGAACCCAGGTCCCAGAGGTGTGAGGCAACAGTGTTAACAACTGCACCACCAGGCTGCCCCCAATTATTATTATTATTATTATTAGTAGTAGTAGTAGTAGTAGTAGTAGTAGTAGTAGTAGTAGCAGTAGTAGTAGTAGTAGTAGTATTGTACTGCATTCTCTCTAAACAAATGTGCTTGCTTTGCCTTGCACCTCTGTGTCACACTCTATTCCTTCTTCTGTCTCTCCCAACCTTTCCCAGGTATCTTACCTGTACCACAAGTGGTCTTGAGAAGAAGAGGCCAGATCCACATGTTGTGCTGATCTTCCTGATGCATCACCAATGCAATATCACCAATGATTTATCACCATGTATTGTGTCATTACCGGTTTCTAGGTACTCCTCCATGCCTGAAGACTCCGTCTGGACCATGTGGACTGCCCATAACCTCTCCCTGTGGCTTCCCTCTGGACAGTCAGGAGTCCTTCCTCTCCCTGTGGCTTCCCTTTGCCCAGTGAGGAGTCCTTCCACTCCCTGTGGCTTCCCTTTGCCCAGTGAGGAGTCCTTCCACTCCCTGTGGCTTCCCTTTGGCCAGTGAGGAGTCCTTCCTCTCCCTGTGGCTTCCCTCTGGTCAGTGAGGAGTCCTTCCTCGCCCTGCGGCTTCCCTCTGGCCAGTGAGGAGTCCTTCCTCAACCTGTGGCTTCCCTCTGGTCAGTGAGGAGTCCTTCCTTGCCCTGCGGCTTCCCTCTGGCCAGTGAGGAGTCCTTCCTCACCCTGTGGCTTCCCTCTGGCCAGTGAGGATTCCCACCAATGCACAGTACTCTATCGTCCCTCACTGCTCCCCATGTCTTCCTAGAAGAGCCACCTGAGTAGAGCAGAGAGGTCCAAGTTCCACCTCCACCAATGAAAATTGAACCCAGAGAGAAATGAGAAACAGAAACATATAGACCCCTAACTTTGTGTACATGTGTATACTGAATTCTGGTACTAATGTTGCACAGCAGAAGGAGAAAGAGCCTGTTATCCCTCTCCCTCACTCTCTTCATCTCTCTCCCCTTCTCTCTGCTCTCTCTCTCATCCTCTCCTGCTCTCTCTGTATTTGCTGAGTACTTGCTGTGCCGCCATCTGGCACCACGTGGGTGGGGCACGGCTAAGGGACACAAACTCACATCCAGGTACCCCCCCCCCCCCCAGTGCTGGGACCCTGAAGGGCCGCTGACATACACCCGGTGCTGGCCCCCCACGCCGCCAGGCTGTGAGCCAGAATGGAGCCAGAATGGAGCCAGAATAGGAGCTACATGAAACTGGGGCACTGGAGCCAGAATGGAGGCTGCATGAAACTGAGGTACTATGAGGCAGAAAAGAGGCTACATGAAACTGGGGCTCAGTGTGTGAGAATGGATGCTGCATGAAAATGAAGAACTGACAGCCAGAATGCTGGCGGAATGAAATTGCAACACTGAGACCCAGAATGGAGGCAGAATGAAACTGAGGCACTGAGATCCAGAATGGAGCTAGAAGGAAAGCTGCATGAATATGAGGTACAATGAGCTAGAATAGAGGCTACATGAAACTGGTGCACTGGGAGCCAAGATGGAGGCTGCATAAAACTGGGGCACTAGGAGGTAGATTTAAAGCCAGATTAGATCAGTGGTACTCGGAGCCAGGAGGGACCTGATGGTGACGATGACCAAAATAGAATAAAGAGAAGAAGAAGCCAAAAATGAATCTTGAGAGAACCAAAATAGAAGCTGGAGTGAAAGACACCCTGAAAATGGAAGCGCTAAGAATATCCCTGTGAGCTGTGCCTGTGGATTTTCCCGCTGGCCTACCAGGTGAAGCAAACCCCTGAGTGCAGCATTGCATGTGCGCACTGTCCCATGTGTCACCAGGATTAATATCATCTCTGACAACAGTGTCCTACAGAGGCCTACTGTGGCCAAGGATGGTTTATCATAGACTATAATTCAGGGTATGCAGTGTGACTCTAGAGGCAGCTGACAGGAACCGGCGGGCCAAGCGGAATGCGGCTTCGGCAGTCGAAGAGGCAAAAACTCAGGAGTTTGGCGAGGCCATGGAGAACGACTTCCAGACGGCTGCGAGGGTATTCTGGTCCACCATCCGGCGTCTCAGAGCGGGAAAGTGGTGCAGCATCAACACTGGACTCCCCTATCTCTGGGGCGGAGGTCGCTCAGGTGGTTACTCAGAGTCCTGCAGTATTGGGGGGGGTGACGGGTCACTGCGGTGGGCGGGGGTGCCGGGTCACTGCGGTGGGCGGGGGCTCCTCCGGCTCTGGGGGTGTGGTGGGCTCCCGGTTGATGGGGCCCTTCGGCCCTGGACCCGCTTGCCTCGGTGGGAGGGTCGCAGGCAGAAATGGGGGGTTCGCTGCCCGTCCCCCCCTCTGCGGGCCTCCTTGTCGTGGTTGGTGCCCCCTTAGTCCCTCTGGGGCTCCCTCTCGGGTTGGGCGGGCGGTTGTCTCGGGGACGTGTGGCCGTGGGCCCTTGTGCCATGGGGGTGGACGGGTGGCCTCGGTTGCCTGGTTCCCCCTGCCTTCGCCTTGGGCTCGGGGGGGTGGGGGGGTGGCACTGTCACGCCCCCCCAGCGGCATTAACTACCAGTACATCCAATGACAAATCAGTTCACACCTACACTTGCACATATAAGAATGGCCGCATACGAGGTTGAGCAATCAGTATCATTATTATTATTACTTTTTAGAGTTATAGATATAGGAATTGAAATATACACTCACCTAAAGGATTATTAGGAACACCATACTAATATGGTGTTTTACCCCCTTTCGCCTTCAGAACTGCCTTAATTCTACGTGGCATTGATTCAACAAGGTGCTGAAAGCATTCTTTAGAAATGTTGGCCCATATTGACAGGATAGCATCTTGCAGTTGATGGAGATTTGTGGGATGCACATCCAGGGCATGAAGCTCCCGTTCCACCACATCCCAAAGATGCTCTATTGGGTTGAGATCTGGTGACTGTGGGGGCCATTTTAGTACAGTGAACTCATTGTCATGTTCAAGAAACCAATTTGAAATGATTCGAGCTTTGTGACATGGTGCATTATCCTGCTGGAAGTAGCCATCAGAGGATGGGTACATGGTGGTCATAAAGGGATGGACATGGTCAGAAACAATGCTCAGGTAGGCCGTGGCATTTAAACGATGCCCAATTGGCACTAAGGGGCCTAAAGTGTGCCAAGAAAACATCCCCCACACCATTACACCACCACCACCAGCCTGCACAGTGGTAACAAGGCATGATGGATCCATGTTCTCATTCTGTTTACGCCAAATTCTCACTCTACCATTTGAATGTCTCAACAGAAATCGAGACTCATCAGACCAGGCAACATTTTTCCAGTCTTCAACTGTCCAATTTTGGTGAGCTCGTGCAAATTGTAGCCTCTTTTTCCTATTTGTAGTGGAGATGAGTGGTACCCGGTGGGGTCTTCTGCTGTTGTAGCCCATCCGCCTCAAGGTTGTGCGTGTTGTGGCTTCACAAATGCTTTGCTGCATACCACGGTTGTAATGAGTAGTTATTTCAGTCAAAGTTGCTCTTCTATCAGCTTGAATCAGTCGGCCCATTCTCCTCTGACCTCTAGCATCAACAAGGCATTTTCGCCCACAGGACTGCCGCATACTGGATGTTTTTCCCTTTGCACACCATTCTTTGTAAACCCTAGAAATGGTTGTGCGTGAAAATCCCAGTAACTGAGCAGATTGTGAAATACTCAGACCGGCCCGTCTGGCACCAACAACCATGCCACACTCAAAATTGCTTAAATCACCATTCTTTCCCATTCTGACATTCAGTTTGGAGTTCAGGAGATTGTCTTGACCAGGACCACACCCCTAAATGCATTGAAGCAACTGCCATGTGATTGGTTGATTAGATAATTGCATTAATGAGAAATTGAACAGGTGTTCCTAATAATCCTTTAGGTGAGTGTAGGTGTATATGTGTATGATCACATGTGTGTATGCCACATATATATGATACTATATGATATTATATATGACAAAAAAATGTGTAAATTTGGTCATTTGAGGTTTGGGCCAAAAATGGAAGGTAGGATTATGTGAATCTTGCTCCTGGTTAGATGCCCAGTCGCCGCCTCCTTCAGTGAGAATGACTGTCAGGCTGACTGACACTAGATGGCGATCTCGCTTCTGCAGTACCAGGATGGGAACTAGCAGAGAAAGCAGACACTATATGGACAAAAGTATTGGGACACACCTCTTAGTCATTGAATTTAGATGTTTCATTCAGACCCTTTGCCACAGGAGTGTAAAATCAAGCAGCTAGTCGTGCAATCAGGTTTACAAACATTTGTGAAAGATTGGGTTGTTCTGAAGAGCTTAGTGAATTCAGGTGTGGTGCTGTCACAGGATGCCATCTTTGCAATAAGTCAGTTCGTGAAATTTCTTCCCTGCTACTTATTCCACGGTCAACTGTAAGTGATGTTCTTGCAAAGTGAACACATTTAAGAACAACAGAAACTCAGGCACAAAGAGACAGGCCACATAAATAACAGCAGGGTCATCGAGTGCTGAGGCGCATAATGCATAAAAGTCACCAACACTCTGTTGACTCAGTAACTGCAGAGTTCCGAACTTCCTCTGACGTTAACCTCAGCACAAAAACTGCAAGCCAGGAGCTTCATGGAAGCTCATTCTATCCCAGCCTATCCCAGTGCAGCGTATCTGAGAGCTTTCTAACCCAGCCTATCCCAGTGCAACGTATCTGAGAGCTTTCTAACCCAGCCTATCCCGGTGCAGCGTATCTGATGAAATCATACACCTCGTTCATTTTTCACCTGCCCTCATCATATTTTGAATTTGTCTTCTCCGTGGCATGCCCGCCTGCGCCATCTGCATGGCATGATTACTGACTGTCAGTGCCACTGTGGGATGTACCCCACCGCTGTGATATAGCAGCTCTGAGAAACAGCATAGTCCTGTGCTCCAGGTGATCACTATAGTGTGCTTAAGCATGCATTTGACGCTTTGCTCCAGGTGATCACTATAGTGTGCTTATGCATGCATTTGACGCTTTGCTCCAGGTGATCACTATAGTGTGCTTAAGCATGCATTTGACGCTTTGCTCCAGGTGATCACTATAGTGTGCTTAAGCATGCATTTGACGCTTTGATTCAGGTGATCACTATAGTGTGCTTAAGCATGCATTTCACGTTTTGCTCCAGGTGATCACTATAGTGTGCTTAAGCATGCATTTCACGCTTTGCTCCAGGTGATCACAATAGTATGCTTAAGCATGCATTTCACGCTTTGCTCCAGGTGATCACAATAGTGTGCTTAAGCATGCATTTCACGCTTTGCTCCAGGTGATCACAATAGTGTGCTTAAGCATGCATTTCACGCTTTGCTCCAGGTGATCACAATAGTGTGCTTAAGCATGCATTTCACGCTTTGCTCCAGGTGAACACGATAGTGTGCTTAAGTATGCATTTCACGCTTTGCTCCAGGTGAACATGATAGTGTGCTTAAGCATGCATTTCACGCTTTGCTCCAGGTGAACATGATAGTGTGCTTAAGCATGCATTTCACGCTTTGCTCCAGGTGAACATGATAGTGTGCTTAAGCATGCATTTCACACTTTGCTCCAGGTGAACATGATAGTGTGCTTAAGCATGCATTTCACGCTTTGCTCCAGGTGATCACAATAGTGTGCTTAAGCATGCATTTCACGCTTTGTTGGTATCATTGACAAAAGGATGTCTGTCATAGCCTTTTAATTCTGGTAGCCTGGCGTTTGGCTTCAGAAGAGGCTAGGGGGCACTGTACCGGTCTGGCACGCTCAGCCCCCCCACTTGCGTACTTATCCTGATGGATATTTCATGCCTGGCCGCTTTTGCAAACCCCCCTGCATATGAACACTGTGAGTCTTGTTTTTCTGCACAATCCATCAATAATATCATATCTTCACCTTACGCAGGCGTGTTCTCTACCTGGGGGGGGGGTGGGGCCTTATCAGCTTTCTGTACCCCGCCACCCCACCCCACCCCACCCCGAAGGCAGACCTCACTATTTTACAGGGGGATGCGTCTGTTTGGGCTGTTTGTCGAAGCGCTTCTCCATCTTTAGACGAAGCATATTAAGAGCTGCTTGCCTCTCTGTCGCTCGTGAACAGCGCCTTTTTGGAACCAGTTTCATGTCCTGCACAGAGTCTAGGCGGCGCCAGGTGATATTGGTCCCCTTTATCGCTGCTGCTTCCATTTCCAGGGACCATGCTGGCTACTGCGTTCTGAATAACGCAGAATAGCAGAAAAGGGCAAATTTGTTTTTACTTGTTTAATTAAACAAGGCACAGACACTTAGTGTGCTGGCTACACTCCATCACATACTACAACCCAAATCTGGGTGCCGTAAAGGACAAAACCTACCAATCTATATTGATGACAGGTCTGCAGAGGCACAGGTGACGAGGCAGCAATAAGAGACCAAAACAAACACAGCCAATTACTACATGCAAGGAAGCGCAATCTTTACATGATCATCTTGCACAGACTGCCTCCTAGTCCCAGCTTTCGGCTCCAGTCCACAGCCTCTCAGATTTTGGGACTGCCCCCTTGTGGTACTAATGCAAAATGCAGCAGTCCAGCCAGCTCAATTAAAACTTCCCTATCCACCTTAAAGGGGGAGATTCTGTAGAAAGGGGGCATGAGAATTCAAAAAATCTAAGCTTGGCACAGAGAAGTAAACTGTGAACGAGGCAAATAAATTCATTAGTCATAACAAGCACTACAAAGCCACAATTAGCATAACATTTTTCATGTTGGACATCTACATGTCAATTTAAGTTTCACCCGTACCAGGAAATCTATTTGTTGGTTTCATTGTACATTTCAAATCGGATGTAACCGAATGACACATGACAAAGATGCACATACACATAACAATAAATGAATTCCGACTACTAGTATTTTCAGACCACAAAGTTTCAGTTTGATCCCTGATTTCATTGCTTCCCCTGCTGTGCGCTTACACTCTTATACACCATATACTGTATTTTCATATATTTGATGATTAGTTGGTTTCTGATGTACATGGTTTCTCTCATTGGCTGCAGACTTCACCACCTGAAAGATAAAACAGAAGAAATGACGAACACATGAAGTACTGGAATAATGAAATGTCTGAGTCGTGGAGTTAATTATAAGAGACTCACCGTAAGAGTATCGTAGTTGGGTGAGCTGTTTCTTACATCCAGCGTTGCATAATTATCACTGTGAGAATCTGTAGCACAGTTCTGTGCAGATACAATGTTACATTCCTTTTTTAAATTAATATGAAAAAGTTATTCCCATTTATACAACCAAACTGGCCAATCAGAATTGAACATAAAACAGGAAATGGCTTCTGCTGATCAGTTCTAGGATGGACACAAACCATGCAGCTACATCCAAGGCTTCAATCTCCACACAATCTGACATTTATGGCCTTTTATTTAGCTGATCTATTTTGGCACATCTGTAGGACAGTGACGTCATTTTGTACATATTAGGAATGCTGAAGTCATGGAGATCAGTGATGTGCAATGAACAAACTAGTTCTTTTGTGTTTGTTTTGGTCTTTGAATGAACTTACTGATAGGATGACATTAAAGAATGGATCTCTTTCGACGCAGACTTCATTTCGGGAAATAGCTTATCAGTAAAATGCATCAGCAAAACGTTCATGACGACAACTAGCTAATAACTAACCTGGTAGAAGCCATGAAGCACCTCCACATGACCACTTCACTCTGAGCGATTATGACAGTCTCAGTCCACTAACTGATTTAACAAAGCATTTTGCCTCAACTGATCTGAAGTACTGTAGTGGAAATTATGCATTTACACATAGTGGAAAATTCTGTGTTTAATAGAAAATATTTGCTATGATCACAAGGTGCAAAAACTGTGTTACAAAGCACTGTCTGTGTGAGAGGCGGGTCGCTGAGCAGCTGAGCAGGAGAAGGTCACACTGATAAGTACAGAGCTGGTTCTGACTGGTTCTGTTTGGTTGCACAAAGAGAAGACAGTAACTGTGAACCTTCTTTCTTATCGCATAGAATGATAAACATGAACCAGAAGTACAAAGGAGCTGCGCAAGAAAATAACTGTGGGCACTTGCTTGCGGGCACGGTGTCCCGGCTTATTTGATGCATCAAATAACCTAATAAAAAACTTTACTGCCTTCATACCCTGTCTTTGGCTACAAGTACCATTTCACTGAATGATACGCCAGTACAATACACTGAACTAGTTCACCAAAAGAATCGGTTATTTCACTGAACAAACGAACTGCCGACATACACAACATACTGAATCTCAGTTCACTGACTGGAGCACGTACGCATTAGAGCGCCATCTTCTGGAATTAGTTAGTATTTTTTTCATAGCGACATATAAACCTATAATTATAATATGAACAATCCAACTTTTTTAGCTTACATTTTAACTCCAACATACGCTAACAGTTCTGTATTAAATACAGACACATACTGATGTCATACTCAACCTATCCCAGCCTATGTTGGTTATAGGCTCGTTTAATCATAGTAAAACCATTGAGTCTACAGTTAAGCTATTCAATTATTCAAATTCCTTCAATGAGCTTTACAGCTTGACAACGAATGTTTCATAGTTGAATCGTGAACTCGTTTTATTTTGAAGTTACCACATCTCTTGTGGTGTGTAATAATTCTGATAGTGAAGCTTATGCTTTTCTGTAGATTTCACAGGATAACCATGAAAAGCGTGCCAATTCATCGTAAAAACTTTAACTGTGAAAGTACATAGTAAAACTGTAAAACAAGTTTACATTTTTTTCTGGACCGTGCAACCGGAAGCGATTTTTCTGGTTGTCCCATAGAGTGGCTAGAATTGAACTAAATGAGAGGTGGATATTGTTTTGCGTTGGACTGACCATATATGCTTCAGACAGAAATCGACAAAATCAATTTTGTTCTGGCAATAGGGTGACTGCACCTTAAGCTGAATTGCACAATCAATCGCCAATCCCTCCTCCCTCCCCCACCCATTTGGCAAAACCTACTAAGGGCTTATAAAACTAATCTAAACATGAAATTACAACTAAATTAGCAAGCTCAGTAAAAATACAAACCGAAATAAAAATGGTCAAAAACTAATTAAACTAAAAAGAAATTAAACTAAAAAGGAAACAAAATTGAACGTTCATTCATTCATTAAAAATGCAGATAAAATTACCTTGGTTCTTCCTCCTTGGTTATCTTCCACACTCAGTAAAGTAGTCTTCCTCCTAAAGCATATTAATCAGTCCTTGAGCAGTACTATAGTACACTGACTAGGTGAACATATGTGCCCCATCCAGGGATGTAAAAAAATATTTTTTAAATAAATAAAAATTTATCCTATATCTACAAAATACATGACCTGGGTCAAAATAAATATATATTATATACATTTATATAAATATTGGGGCTGTCGATCGATTAAAAAAACTTAACTAATCACACATTTTGCAATAAATTAATTGTACGGAAGAGGATTAGGGCCACCATGAAAATATTATTTGAATTATGACTTTTTTCCTCAGAATTCTGACTTTAATCTCAGAATTCTGAGAAAAAAGTCAGAACTCTGACATTAAAGTCAGAATTCAAATAATATTTTCATGGTGGCCCTAATACTCTTCAGTATAATTGCGATTAGTCAGGATTTAAAACTTTCTTCCTAAGACTGTGTGATGACATCGTTAATCACGTTAATTTATTTCAACGCGTTTTTTTTAATTAATCACAACGATTAATGTGTTAATTTCCACAGCCAAAATAAATATATGAAGATGTAAAATATAACTTGGCATTTGTAAATCATAAATATACTTTTATAGAGAATGAAATATAAAACACTCACTTCATCATGCAGATGATAATTACAAGAGTAATAGCTAAAATGGCCATGGATATCCCAACAACAATGAATAAAAATGTTGGATTTGATTTAGCTGTAAAAGGAGGGAAATAGCAAAATAAGCTTAGTCTGTTCAGTTATTTCTAGATATATAATTATCGTTCTTTTTTTTCCCAAAATGCACCATTGAAGCATGTAATTTCTTATGGACACACTGAGATTTGTGCTGTTGAAGAAGGCAGAAACCGAGGAATGTTACTTAACAGCTAAAGCGCAAAGACGCTATTTGATGCAATTCCTTTGCTGTAAACTAAGGGAATCTGAGCCACAGATTACTCACATCTGAGCAGGTTCTATTCACTTGCTTTTATTAGAATAGTTTCTGTCTGTACCAGATGTTGCTCAATACATGCAACGCACTGAAACCCACCATTGTTTTATTCCTTTCCAGCCTTGAACATTGTAAGATAAGGAGCACCAAATAGTTTTGAACTCGGTCCCAGGTGCAAAAACTAATTATAGAATGTTCTGCAAAGCCTTGGTCAGTAGTATCTCTTAATTATGCAGTAATGTGACTCCTCCTGAAGGCCCAATAACTGCCTGAGGAATCGTTCATCTCTGGTCACTACATCAACAGCTTGTTAGTGTGTGTCCCCCTACAAAGCAGTGAAGGGGAAATGCATGCAGCACTGAATTTCTGTAGTTTATTAATCCAACTAGAAAATATAATATTCTATTCATATACAAACCAAGTCTGCAGCTGGCAATTGGTGACTCAGTGTGTATCCCTGTAGCCTCACACATTTGGGGTTGTGAATATGATCCTTAATGCTCTATATGTATAGAATTTGCATGTTTAATGGTTGTTCCTCCAAAAAAAAATACAGCTGAGTGAATTGGTATCAACTGAATCGTCCACAGAGTGAAATAGTTTGAATAGTTTGTGTCTTGACATGGACTGGCATCCTGTCCAGGGTGTACCCTGTCCTGTGAAGGATCCTATCCAGGGTTTACCCTGTCCTGTGAAGGACTGGCGTCCTGTCCAAGGTGTACCCTGTCCTGTGAAGGATCCTATCCAGGGTTTACCCTGTCCTGTGAAGGACTGGCGTCCTGTCCAAGGTGTACCCTGTCCTGTGAAGGATCCTATCCAGGGTTTACCCTGTCCTGTGAAGGACTGGCATCCTGTCCAGGGTGTACCCTGTCCTGTGAAGGATCCTATCCAGGGTTTACCCTGTCCTGTGAAGGATCCTGTCCAGGGTGAACCCTGTCCTGTGAGGGACTGGCATCCTGTCCAGGGTATACCCTGTCCTGTGAAGGACCCTGTCCAGGGTGAATCCTGTCCTGTTGCCCATGTTTCCTTTTGAAAGGCTGACTGTCACTCACTGTGAGCGGTTACAGGAGTTTGTTGGATAACAGAATGGAAGTGGGCGGACTGATTATAGAGGTGCACTGTTATGGAACCTGATAAGTTGTATTATAATTTTCTAGGTAATTTGAATATTAGAGGCACTAACACAGACAGCTTAGAACCAACACAGTAGGAGTACAGAAATATTTTACGCATTCTTCTGTTAGTACAAAACGGTGACGTCAGAATGAAACCATTTGGGTTTGGTACTCGTGTTGTATACTCACAGAATCAATCTAAATACTCACACTGAACATTGAGTAGGATGACATCAGACTCAGTCTCCCTGTATCCTTTCAAAGCACACCAGTATTTTCCAGAGTGATGATAGGAGACAGGATCAAACTGAAGTGTGGACTGAGTCTCTGGCAGGTGCTGGTTGTCCTTAAACCAGGTGAATTCCAATTGGCTGTGAGAGCAGTTCCCTGTGTCACATGTCAGATTCACAGAGTCTCCTTCTCTTAATGTACCATTTCCTCCAGATGATGTCATCACCAACTTGAGTTCTAAAAGTTACAGCATGTATTTGAGATTTCTGCAGCAGTTATAAGGTATTTCAGTTTTAAGGTTCTTTTAATCCCTTGCCACACGTTAGAGCCTCAGACTCTCTCCGACTTCTTTATCTCTACTAGATGAGGTCATAACCATCTTTAAATCTAAAGTTAAACAAAGTCATGCGTAATCATGTCACTCTTTTGTATCATTTTATGGAATCACATGGAATCACAGTCTCCACCATAATCTAATTTTGTAAATACAGTGATACGTTGGAACACAAACTTAATTCATTACAGGAGGCTGGTTGAGTTGCATTATGGTCGAGGTCCAAGTAGAATTTCCCCATAAGAAATAATGTAAATTAATTAAATCCAATCCAAACCCCCAAATGATTACCTATTTAAACTTATCTACCTACCTACCTGATAATAAAAGCATTGACAATTAATATAAAACCAATACACACATGAAAAATCACACATACAAAAGCAATAAACATTAAATAAATGACAATCCCACACTCCAAAGAGAGAGCAGACACAAGTGCACCACCTTCAAGTCTCACTATAATTTCCTTTTTAAGTTCTATAGTTACTCTGAATACATTACTTTTTGGTTTGCTGCTATCACTGCTCACTTTCTTACGAACCATGATTATTGTATCACTAAATGTACTGTAGATAAAGCACAAAAAATCCACACTGAACACAGGAACACAGCTTTCGCATGTCAAACTCGGTCGAGAGGCACCGAGTTCATTGGCATAAGCGTCTCAGCAGGTCTGTTTGCCCTTGTGTCGGCCCATCAGAGATGCATCGATCCGTACAAGTTTTAGCGGGTCTTGGTTTGTTATGTTCCAAGTTTTTGGTCAAGTTGTGGCTAGATTTTTTTTGATTGACCTGTTCGAGGTCCGTATTGGTGGAGTTGAATGCGTCTCGACCCATAAATGTTTTAGCAGGAATTGGCAAGTTCCAAGATTTAGGTTGAGGTGCCTGTCAAAAAAATGCCCCAGGTATTCTTGATTGGCTGGGAGTTGGATGGGAGCAAAAATGTGGAAAACTGGGGGTCCCTGAGGACTGGGTTGGGAAATACTGCAACAGACCAATAGACCTTTAAAGCAGGAGTTATTATAATCCCTCTTTGTATGGAGCTTGGCATGTTCTCTCCCCTGTAACCTTGCTCAAGATAAGTGGCTGGGGGAATGGATGGATGGATGGATGAACAAAAAGCTTTTTATAAATACTTACCATCAACTTTAAGAGTCACTCCAGGCTGTCCAGTCCAACTTCCCACTTGCCTATCAGTTGTCAATCGGAATCTATACACTCCAGCATCAGTACCTGTAATGTCCTTTATCTTTAATGTACAGTTTTTCTCTGTGTTCCCCAGGTACTCTGCCCTGTCTTTGTACTCAGCTTTTATTTCAGTCTTATCAGTATGATACACATAAGGTGGCTGACCAAGACACTCAGAATTATGACACCACATGACATCCTGCACACTATATCCTGATGGATAATCATATTCACAGGGAATGACCACAGCAGATCCTCTCACAGCACAGATTGGACTCATTGGATACTTTACACTCCAGTCACCACTCAAGACACCTGGAAAACATCAATAATAGTCAATGGCAACATGACATAAAAGGAACTGGTTCACTTTTTTATAATGAGAAATGAGTCATAATAAAGCAAAAATACATGCTATTCTGCAGCTTACTGAAGTTCCACCAGGGAGGTGATTTCGCCAAAACATTTATACCTTCAGGACAAATTAGCTAGTGATGGGTGAAATTACTCCTTTTTTGGGGACACAGTTCATTCAGTTTAGTTCACCTGAAAGATTTGTGTTTCGATTCGTTCACCACCTCCTTTAGTGGCACTCCCTGTTTGCATGAAATTGTTTGGAAATATGTGAAAAAATTACCCGTTATTTAGGCTAAATAGTGCTATGGTGTAAACTAAATACGCCATATAATACCAATAAGTCATGTGAGAAAAATAATATTTGTTATTGAATTATAGTCTAAGTCTGTTGAGCAATTAGGCGCGCTTCCAACTTTCAAAGAATTTATCCACAATTTCTTCAACCCTCTTCCTGGGTGTTTTATTTAGAGCAACTCAGCAGACTCTCAAACAGTGTCGCCACAGTTGAATAATAATTCTCTAATATTCGTTTTAACAAACCGCACCACGATCAACCGTGGCTCTTACTTTCATAGTACAACTTACAACCGAACAGCCATATGTGACAGTAATAATATAAAGAGCAAGGGCACAATCAATTGACATCATTTAACACTCCCACTCGCTCTTGGCTCTATAACTTCTATGGCATCTAAACAAATAAATAAAATAAATTCTATCTTTTACATTTGAAATGCCAAACTTGTCTTTAACAAACACTTTTAACTTTAACTTTGTAGATGGCTTTGTCATCACATCAGCAATCATTCGACTTGTAGGACAATAGTCCAAGATTAATTTTCCACCATTTACAGCTTCCCTGATGAAGTGGTACTTGATGTCGATGTGCTTGCAGCACTGCCTGTTCACCGGGTTTCTGGCTAGTGCCACAGTACCCTGGTTGTCTTCATACCACTTTTGTCTGTGCATATTGGTAACTGTCCATACCTCTCAGTAGCTGTTCCAAGTAAATACACTCTTCTATCCCTGATGCTAAGGCAATGTATTCTGCCTCACAAGTGGAAAATGCTACTGTTGGTTGTTTCCTCATTTTCCAGGAAATTAAAGAACTTCCTTTACTTAGACTGGCACAATACCCTGTTGTACTGCGTCTGTCTTTTGTGTCCGATGCCCAGTCAGCATCACAGTACATTCTCAGACCCAGTTCTTCAGTGTCATTTCTTCTATTCAGCTGTACCTTTGAGGTATCTCAACATGTGTTTCACTGTGTTCCAATGTTCCACTGCAGGTTCAGCAAAATGCTGAGACAGTTTACTGACCACAAAGTTAATATCTGGTCATGTACATGTGGATAAGTAAATTAAACTCCCTACTGCTTCTCTGTATTCTCGGGGCTCTTTCAATTTTTCATAATTTCCTGTGTACTCTTGTTTTGGCTGACATGCAGGGAGTGTTTTTCTTACAAAGTCCCAGTGTCCACACTCACAGATTCACAGACTTCGAGGCGTATTTCTGCTAAGTCCTTGAGGACTTAGGGCTGTCCCACTGTCATATCAAGTGCACGAGGGCTCTCTCGCAGAGATTTTGACTCCTTTATGCATACTTGCCATAAGTCCACATTTCCACAGACTTTACCAGGAGAAGCCCAGAAGTTGAAATGGTAAACATACCATTTCTTTTTATTTTGCTTTTTGCGTTTCTGCTTAATGATGCTGTTTTGACAAAAAAAAAAAAAACATAATTTGACAATTACTCCTCGTCCACCATATCAGGCAAGAACCTGGAACGCGTTCAAATTAGGCAGCAAGAGTATTTAAATCAATAAACTACATTTATGAATGTTTTTAAAAAGGTTTTTAAAAAGGTTTTTAAATTATTAAACATCATTTGCATTTAGCTTGACAGTATAACCAACATGTTTTATTAGATTACGTATATACAGCTCTGGAAAAAATTACGAGACCCCTCTATATTTAAAAAAAAATCTGCATTCTTAAAGCTTGCTTTAATCCCAGTTCTGCTGGCAGGAGGCTACACTGTGAGGCAGGATGCTTTCAGGCTCAAAGTCTCTGACACAGCAGTACACAAGAACAAGGTGAAGCAGGAGACAGTGGGAATGACCAAAAACCAGCCAGGTAGAGGGCAGAAGAACTTTCTAATGCCAGACGACCATAAACTTATCCGGCAGTGCCTCATAAATCAGAGGATGACCTCAATTGACCTTCAAAAAAAATGGCAAACATTATGTGGTGTGAAGTGCACTGCTAGGACATTTAGGATTGCTAGGAAGCCCTTAAAATGTTTCAAATTTCAACTACAGTAAGGCATGGACACAGCACAGACAGGCATGGCAGCATGCACACTAATCAGAATAACAGCACCATAAGCAATAGAAACACCGGAATACTATTTCTGAAAAAGTGAAATTGGCACGCGTCTCTTCAGATGAATGTGTTGGCCACTAACGACTCCATTTTGAACTACACACTGACACCCCAGGCCACGGTGACTGACGCAGTAACCTGACAAGAGGTTGAGAAATGGGCCAATCTGCCGGTTATATATGCCATTTTTGAACCAGGGACTTAAAAAACGTTATGATTAAGGGGTTTATTTGAAATGTGCATGTCCGGGGTTTTGCTCTGTGTGTGTGTGTGTGTGGGCGTGCGCTCGGATGAGTGTGAACATTTACTGAAAAAGCCTGTTTATTAAAATAACTAAGGCGTTATTCTACCAAAGTTTCAAAATGTTTTTGATGTATGTCGCTAAATACCGGGCACTAGTTCCTATAGCTAACACAGGTAATTAAATAAACCGGGGCCAACTTCTTTAAAATGAACTAACAAAATACAGCTAAAATGTTTTTTGATGCTTGTTGCCTAAATGATTTACTTCACGCTCATACTATTTAAAAATTTCGCTACAACAAAACGATCCTTATACATTTAAAGAAAAACGCAAACTATATATCTTTAGTGTTTTTTGATTGAGTTTGATTATCAAACTCTAAAGCCCCACTCTTGGTTGTGCGCTTGTGCACGTCTGGGCTTTTTTGTGTGCCTGTGTAGGGTGTTCATTTTGCGTCTAAAGTTAAGGTATATACAGGGGCGCCGTAAAATTAGGAAAATAACTGGATTGGTTTGGACTGGGGGGCCTAATATGATATGCTTTCATGGGGCCCAAAATCTCTAGCAACACCCCTGGGTATATATATTTATAATAATTTAAAATAACACATTTTTGTTTGCCTATTAAATACATCTAAAGTTTTTCTACCTTTAAACATTAACAAAAGCCGCTAATGTCTTTACTTTAAAATTTACATGTGATGAGCAGTGCAGTAACAGTTACCGTGATACTTATGGACAAATTCTTCGTGGAAAAAGTTTGCTCTTTCTCGTGATGGAGTTTTCCTCCACCAGTTTAGCAACATCCGCAAATGTAAATTTGGGCAAATTTGTCAGAGAGGTTGTGTACATTCTCTGCTCAATTTTCTCTGATCCCGGGTTTTCTAATGCATTGACGCTTGACCGGAACTAAGTTTACCATACGATAGTGATGTTAAGCTTGACACCGAAGCTCCGAGGCATGTGTCAAAAAAAACGATACAGTGCGTTCTGAAGCAGAGCTTCGATGCTTCTTCCGTTCTACCCTAAACACGTGACCATGGTGATCCGAAGCTTCGTTCTGGGCTCAACCACGTGACTGCTTCAGAAAAGTGAAAATGAGACGCGAACCTCAGTGGCCCCAATATACCACATACTGAAGACCCTTTGAGGTTCTGGGATATGCACCAGGCTGTGTATCCACACTTATACGAACTTGCAGTACAGTTTTTATGCACTACAGCGTCCTCCGTTCCATATTCTCCAAAGCAGGAGAAGTGGTGAATAAAAAACGTAACCAACTTAGCCCCCGCAATGTTGAACAAATACTGTTCCTGAATAAAAATCTGTAGACTAATGGCCCCTCTTCCGTTACAGAAGCACCCCTTCCCAGTTAAGTCAATGGTTTCCCAGTCCACAAGAAGTCACATTCAATTTCACCAGGTCATTAATGTTCATAACGCACTACAGACCGTTTGAATTTTTGCCAATTTATAAATATTCAGATTCACTGCACTCTCAAAATTAAGTGTCATTTCCTTATTTGACCACTTGGTGTCACTAATGGACACCATTTCGGAAGGCTTCGAGTACTGAACCATTTTTCGACACACTTGAAAAGGAAGCTTCAGTGCTTTGGAAAGCTTCGTTTTGCCATCACTACCATACGATTACGTATTTCCGGTTTTCGTGAAAAAGGTCTACATTATCAAGAACATGACATTGGCCCAATCCCAAACCGGTTCCTACACACTCCGCCTCACCACTCCGCCTTCGTTTGCGCGTTCCCGACTCATCCCGAGACCCGTCGCTCACTCTCAAAGCAGCAAGGGCTAAGGGGGAGTGGTCGATTATGCCCTCCTTTAGCGAGTCAGCAACGATAGTGGCTTGCGCGATTTCACTACCACTTCCATATCCCATAATTCCTAGCGCACAGGAAACAGAACAGCGCGATAATTTAATAATTGGATTCTAACATCACTGTGAAATACACATAGAAAGTCTATGTTATATGTTATAATTCATCGCTGCAGAAAAAAAATAGGAAAGCAGTTATTTATAGCTGGTCAGTACAGATAGATTTTATCGTGATCCAATTACGAGAGATTTTGTGTACTTTTCAAACTAGAAACCACGCGAAGAAACATTCGTACGCAAACTCGATCAACATCACACCAGCAATAATAACATATTTGCCTGTTTTTTCCTCTACATATCTGGAATTTGGTACAGAAGTAATGCGTAATGTTTTATGCGTGTAAACTAAGTTAGCTATGGTAGAAATTGTACAATCGTCAATATGACACATGTACATACTTAAAATTGCTCAGTGCAATAAGACGACGTAGCCGTCGTCTTCTCGCATTAGATAAACTTTGTGCTTTTTAAAAATAACTGATATGTCATTAAAGAAAATACAATACAGCTTCTTGGTGGATCCATTTCGTCAAATCACTACGTAATGCATTTCCTCTTTCCGGTAAAGAAGACTGTAAAAAAGGCGCTGCGAGGGCAAATCTGTCTCAAATCTTTCTTGTGACAATTTCCTTCAGTTTAAGTGTATAGGGCGTGTTGATAGCGTGACTCGAAATGAAGGCAGAGTGTCGAGGGTATAGTTTGGGATTGGGCCATTGTGTATTTTTTTTTGTTTTCATTTTTCGCGCTGTTCTGTTTCCTGTGCGCTTGGAATTGTGGGATGTGGACTGTGGAATCGCGCGAGCCACCATCGTTGTTGACTCGCTTCAGGAGGGCATAATCGACCACTCCTCCTTAGCCCTTGCTGCTTTGAGACACACTTAAATATGGCGACGGGTCTCGGGAACGCGCAAACGAAGGCGGAGTGTGTAGGGACCGGTTTGGGATTGGGCCGTATAGTCAAAATTTAGTAGAAAAGTACCACCCGAATAAGGGCATAGCGGTGCGAGCGATGAATCTGTTTAACGACAATGCAATGTGAATGTCTACATTTCCGCGAAATGGAAAAGGAGGCAAAAGCGGCTGTCATTGGATAGGTTCCCTGTTAAAGTCGCACAAAAAGAAAAAGTTTCCAGTGAACAAACAGATAGCAGTGATTCCGATAGTTATAGTGAAAGTCGTCCTACAAAATAACCCTCCTCTTCTCCTCTTTCTCGTCTCCCTCACACCATCCACAATTCCTTTCAAAGGTAAAGTGCAGGTTAATTTGTTTTATATATTTTTACTTTATATTTTGTATTAATAATTTTTATATGAATATTTTTGGGTTGTGGAACGAATCATCTGAGTTTCCATTATTTCTAATGGGAAAATTCGCTTTGATATACACTCACCTAAAGGATTATTAGGAACACCTGTTCAATTTCTCATTAATGCAATTATCTAATCAACCAATCACATGACAGTTGCTTCAATGCATTTAGGGGTGTGGTCCTGGTCAAGACAATCTCCTGAACTCCAAACTGAATGTCAGAATGGGAAAGAAAGGTGATTTAAGCAATTTTGATCGTGGCATGGTTGTTGGTGCCAGATGGGCCGGTCTGAGTATTTCACAATCTGCTCAGTTACTGGGATTTTCACGCACCACCATTTCTAGGGTTTACAAAGAATGGTGTGCAAAGGGAAAAACATCCAGTATGCGGCAGTCCTGTGGGCGAAAATGCCTTGTTGATGCTAGAGGTCAGAGGAGAATGGGCCGACTGATTCAAGCTGATAGAAGAGCAACTTTGACTGAAATAACCACTCGTTACAACCGAGGTATGCAGCAAAGCATTTGTGAAGCCACAACACGCACAACCTTGAGGCGGATGGGCTACAACAACAGAAGACCCCACCGGGTACAGTACCACTCATCTCCACCACAAATAGGAAAAAGAGGCTACAATTTGCACGAGCTCACCAAAATTGGACAGTTGAAGACTGGAAAAATGTTGCCTGGTCTGATGAGTCTCGATTTCTGTTGAGACATTCAAATGGTAGACTCAGAATTTGGCGTAAACAGAATGAGAACATGGATCCATCATGCCTTGTTACCACTGTGCAGGCTGGTGGTGGTGGTGTAATGGTGTGGAGGATGTTTTCTTGGCACATTTTAGGCCCCTTAGTGCCAATTGGGCATCGTTTAAATGCCACGGCCTACCTGAGCATTGTTTCTGACCATGTCCATCCCTTTATGACCACCATGTACCCATCCTCTGATGGCTACTTCCAGCAGAATAATGCACCATGTCACAAAGCTCGAATCATTTCAAATTGGTTTCTTGAACATGACAATGAGTTCACTGTACTAAAATGGCCCCCACAGTCACCAGATCTCAACCCAATAGAGCATCTTTGGGATGTGGTGGAACGGGAGCTTCGTGCCCTGGATGTGCATCCCACAAATCTCCATCAACTGCAAGATGCTATCTGATCAATATGGGCCAACATTTCTAAAGAATGCTTTCAGCACCTTGTTGAATCAATGCCACGTAGAATTAAGGCAGTTCTGAAGGCGAAAGGGGGTCAAACACCGTATTAGTATGGTGTTCCTAATAATCCTTTAGGTGAGTGTATGAGTGCTTTGGATTGCAAGCACGTTTCCGGAACGAATTATGCTCACAATCCGAGGTTTTACTGTATATAACATACTTGCACCATCTGTCTTTATCCCTCTGTGTGATTCCACTTCAAATAAGAGTCCCTCAAACTAGCCATTAAAAGACTCAGGAACTCCCTACTGGAATTAAATTGTAATTATATTGTGGGTAACTTTAGCAGCGCAATAGATTTTTTAAAAAATGTTACCAAGTACTGAATGACTGATGTTCTTACCAGGTAAGACGACCAGAATCAGTCCCCAGAAGTTCAGAGGGTCTCCACCTCCCATCTCTGCTGCTCTGAGCTCCTTCTCACTTACTGTCTTCTCACAGTTTGCAGAAGCACCATTTAAGTGGTTTTAGAAAGGAAACCAACACCCTATCTTTGCTGTGTTGTGGGTTATTATACTTATCATACTATATTAGGATTGTGTGTGTGTCCTGACACAGACTGACATCCCATTCGGGATGCCTCCTGTCTAATACTCTTTCATTCCTAGTATAAGCTGCAGGCTTTCTGTGACTGGGAATTACTGGGTAGTAATTTGTGGAAAACAGACGGATGGACATAGGTCACAATTTTAACTTTACTAAAAAGAAAAGTGTGACTTTACCTTCCTCTTTTTTGCTTGTTGTGAAACAGCTGTACTTTTATCTTCATCACTGTTTCCCTTTTTTGCTTATTGCGAAGCGGCTGTAATTTTACTTGCATCACTATTTCCCTTTTTTTGCTTGTTGTGAAACAGCTGTAATTTTACAGCAAGAACGTGGACTGTCCAGGGTTCCCGAGGATTGGGCTGGGAAACACTGTCCTAACCCACTGAAACACCTGTGGTTCACCTGTTGGAGTCTGTTACAGCTCATTATTTTCCTCTCTTTACCTCCATCTACATGACACTTCTGTGTTTGTATGTCTGGACAAGATGAATCTCAAACACTACAGGAATCCACTGACAAGTGATTCATGTTTCTAGAACTGTCTGACAGCAAACAGCACAGTACCCAGTAAAGAGAATTTACATATTGATGTACTATAGTACCCAGATACAAGTGTTAACCTTAAAAACTGGCAAGAAAAACTGTAAAATGCCTCAAAAAAACATTTAACTGTAAAGAAGAAAAAAAGGGTGTGAAGGATGTGAGGTCAGTGGACAGGAAGTAGCTCTGAATTATATTTATCAGACTACCAGTTAATCAAGGGGTACAACTTACAATGTATCTGCTGCCAACGGCTATGTTTTTTACGCCAATCAGTCATAAAATTAAAACCACCTGCCTAATATTGTGTAGGTCTCCCTCGTGCCACCAAAACAGCCCTGACCCACTGAGGCATGGACTCCACAAGACCTCTGAAGGTGTCCTGTGGTATCTGGCACCAAGATGTTAGCAGCAGATCCTTTAAGTCCTCTGAGTTGTCAGGTGGGGTCTCCATGGATTGGACCTGTTTTTCCAGCACATCCCACCGATGTTCATTTGGATTGAGATCTGGGGGATTTTGAGGCCGAGTCAACACCTTGAGCTCTTTATGTTCCTCAAACCACTCTGGAATAATTTATATAAAAAGCACTATAGAATGGCTGAATGGAATGGATTCGTAATGCTAATTTACACAAGCTAACACTAATTCTGCTAGAGTTTGATGCTTACATAATTTGGCGATTATCACAGATGTACTAGCGGAAGTTAGCACAGAGTGAATCATGATGTATACAATGACAAAAACCCAATCTGACCAGTACATTTGCCGTTCAAAAGGTAACACTGACACGCGTGAAAGTGGCAGGTTACAGAGATGGCCTCGCTCAGCTGGCTTGCTTTCATTTGCATCCTCGTTACCCGTCGCCTGGCGCCTACTCACCATTGGTCCGTGATTTATGATTTGGTCAATGCCAGAGCAGACTCAAGACAATTCCCGGTGGACTGTCCTGGTTGTAGTCTAGTAACAAAGGTCAGGGAATGCAATAATTTTATGTTAATGCTATAGCTTTCTCAGAGGCTCTCAAACTGTGTGGTGTCCCCCCCAGGCTGATCTGGAAACAAATATCATACACTGGGATCCCACCTCCAGTCAACACAATTTACTAACCGTAATGTCTGGGGTGACATTCCCAGGCTCACACTCAACACACCCCCAGCATGTCTATTTCATCACACCCAAGCCTCTGGGTGTTTATCCCAGAGCGAGTTGCATTTCATTTATTTAGCAGAGGCTTGTATCCAAAGTGACACATTTTTACAGGGTCAGAGATGCCCTGTGGGTGTTTCTTAGGCATCCAACAGTAACATCACTCTGCCAACTCAGGGATTTGAGCCAACAACCTTCCAATTACAGACACAGCATCCCAACCCACTGAGCCACACACCATACAGACACTTGCAAGTTGCAGTTCTTGATGTTCACATTTGTAAGCAGGTCCCTAGGAAATGTGCTTATATACATCTTGGAAAATGTAGAACTGAATTTCGTTATGATGCATAACCCTGAGCCTAACTCTCATTTGTCTTCATCAGCCACTGGGCTGCTTCACACACTCACAGGCTCTCCGGCCTAATTAAACCATCACACTGCCATGACATCGGCTGACCCTCAGGAGAGACACCCAGTTCCACAGAAGTGTAAATAAATGTATTTTATTTATTTAGCAGAAGCCTTTATCTCAAGCAACATACATTGTTGGGCAGGAAAGCAGGGTTAGCCAGTGCCTGGAGCAAATGGGAGTTAAGGGCCTTTCTCACGGACCCAAAAGTGACATCACACTGCCGACCATGGGATTTGAACTGGGCACCTTCCGATCATAGGTATGGTGCCCTAACTCAGTGTTTCCCAACCCAGTCCTTGGGGAACCCCGGACAGTCCACATTTTTGCTCCCAGCCAATCAGGAACACCGAATACCTGGTACAGGTGCGTCTGGGAGGTGAGGGGAAGCAAAAACGTGGACTGTCTGTGGTTCCCCGAGGATTGGGCTGGGAAACACTGCCCTAACCCACTGAGCCACACTCTGCATGGTTCACCTGTTGGAGTCTGTTACAGTTTCCATTCCACTACTGCAGTGGCCATGAACACCCTCACTGTGGGTCCTGCAGTGGACTGATGCTGGCAGACCCCTTTTCACTGTTCCTGCAGTGGACTGATGCTGGCAGACCCCTTTTCACTGTTCCTGCAGTGGACTGATGCTGGCAGACCCCTTTTCACTGTTCCTGCAGTGGACTGATGCTGGCAGACCCCTTTTCACTGTTCCTGCAATGGACTGATGCTGGCAGACCCCTTTTCACTGTTCCTGCAATGGACTGATGCTGGCAGACCCCTTTTCACTGTTCCTGCAATGGACTGATGCTGGCAGACCCCTTTTCACTGTTCCTGCAATGGACTGATGCTGGCAGACCCCTTTTCACTGTTCCTGCAATGGACTGATGCTGGCAGACCCCTTTTCACTGTTCCTGCAGTGGACTGATGCTGGCAGACCCCTTTTCACTGTTCCTGCAGTGGACTGATGCTGGCAGACCCCTTTTCACTGTTCCTGCAGTGGACTGATGCTGGCAGACCCCTTTTCACTGTTCCTGCAGTGGACTGATGCTGGCAGACCCCTTTTCACTGTTCCTGCAGTGGACTGATGCTGGCAGACCCCTTTTCACTGTTCCTGCAGTGGACTGATGCTGGCAGACCCCTTTTCACTGTTCCTGCAGTGGACTGATGCTGGCAGACCCCTTTTCACTGTTCCTGCAATGGACTGATGCTGGCAGACCCCTTTTCACTGTTCCTGCAATGGACTGATGCTGGCAGACCCCTTTTCACTGTTCCTGCAGTGGACTGATGCTGGCAGACCCCTTTTCACTGTTCCTGCAGTGGACTGATGTTGGCAGACCCCTTTTCACTGTTCCTGCAGTGGACTGATGCTGGCAGACCCCTTTTCACTGTTGAGTGGGCTCACACACCAATATATGTAGTAACTCCAGAGTCGCCATAACAAAATAGCTCATCCGTCTTCCATTTCCAACTGTTCAGCCCTGGTTACTGCCAGTCCCTGCAGCTGCACGTTACTCAAAAATACACTATTAAGACGTTCAATATCATTACCTTTGGGAAGGAGCTTAAATTGGAAATTGGAGGTGATGTTGTAGCTGCCTGGAGTGATGAATGTGTATGTTTGTAAAATGGAGGGGAAAAGGTCAGTGTTGATTCTTGCATTTCATCTTACCTCCGTCAGTGGCAAGGTGGATGTTGTTACTATCAGTCACCCTATGAAAAGGAACTAGACAACATAATCACAAATCCTAATCCTTAATTTCCACGCCATCTGGTGGTGGACATGAACATTTCCACATGGTCCAGAGTGAGTGGTGGGAAAAACTGAGTCTGATCAGTGGGTGTCACAGTGAAGGGCTTCTGGAATGGGCAACTTCTGGTTCTTGAAGGGGTTGTTCTGGAACAGAGGAATTGTCTGGGTCAGGCCTAGGTGAAAACCCACTGGTGCAGAGGTGTCAGTGCTTAGAGAGGGTCTTCAGGCCTTACATACACACTCAGTGTAATTAATTTCTTTTAATTACCTAGTCTTTAAGAAGATTGTGTGTTAGGTTTGAGGGGCTGAGCAGATTTCCACACACCAATTTTAGGAAGCAAGATTAAACGTCACGCAGATACTCAGGTCAACACAAAACATAATAACATAATAAAAAATAAGCACTTAATATCAGAGGAATTTTGTAACATTCCAGTCCACCTGTATTGACCTGAGATTTCATTTTACATATGTTACAAAAATATAATTTCTCGCCTGAATGCTGTTTTATGACTTGTTTGCGTTGCTGGGGAAGTCAGGCTCATATTCTCAGTTATTAGATATTTACATTGCCAGATGTACACTTTCGACTTAATAACACGCCTCGCTGAAGGGAGAGTACTTATCTCACGGATTACCAGACTCAACTTCCATCCAGAGTAAATACCACACGACTTCACTTCACCACTTCCTTACCAATACATTTTTTTAAACCAGCAAACTAGTTTTACTGGACTCAGATCAGACAAAACATAAACCTTTCCAAACCTGACCATGTCATCTATACCAGCAGGAAAGAGGCAGCCACGGGGACTGAGGGCCATTGACTGGA